>NW_026732180.1:372500-485000 GCF_028476545.2 Physella acuta | reverse complement strand
ATGTCTTCGGGGGGGGGGGGGGGGTCCCAGTGTGGGGGTGGACAGACCCCACCACACTCGAAGAAAGTCTACTGACCCCCCCCCCCGAACGAAATGGAATTGATATAGAAAATATAAACTTTTAACTATTTCCGCCCCCCCCCCTCCTCCCCTCTGGAAATTTTAGTCCGCCTCCTCAAAATTTCAAGTGCCCCCCGGAGGGACAAGTCTCCAGAGTTTCTTCCAGGCATCTCTTCGGGGGGGGGGGGGGCTTTAGCGCCCCGCCCCCCCTCCCCCCCCCCCCCCCGAAAAAATTCTCCCGCCCCACTGAACGAAATGAAATTTATATAATTTAAATAGAAAATATATACTTTAAACAGTGTCCGCCTCCCCCCCATCCCCCGAAGAAAGTCTACCCCCCCCCCCCCGAAAATTTCAAGTGCTCCCCCGGAGAAAAATGTCTGGAATAAACACTGTAGAAGAAACACTGGCTAAAGCCTCTCTTCCCATCCCCCCCCCCCCCTCGTGAACAAAATAACTGCAAGAAACATTGCTCATATGAAGGCAACAATAAATAAATTACATTTTCTATATACTTTTTCCAAAAAACTCTTTAAAACTGTAAATTAAATTTAAAAAGCAAAAGTGTAATATAAATGCATCCAGGAATCCAATTTTTTTACTTTTTTCCCATCTCATTTAACATGTAGTGAAAGAACCTTTCTATAAATAGTCTGTTCTACTCAGAAACGTAACCTTTTGGGAATCCCCGAAATGGATTTTCATGTAGAACATAAGAAGTAAGCTTAAAGTGAAACCAAACACAAGCTGCTGGGCGGAACTGTACTGATACAAAGGTTGGCGAGACACTTGCATTTTTCTTCTTAATCACTATTAGAAACATTTAATAAATCGAATAACAGTAGAAGTTATTATAATGCGATTTTGTAATTATTTATACAACTTATAAAAATATAAAATTTAGGAATCTCTTCCGCTGGTTTAAAGTTTTTATGTAGTAACCCTGCAGGTATCCTGCATTAACTGTTTGTTTAATTTCTTCATACACACAAACATTCATAGATACGAGAAAATACGCAACACACATGCACGCAATATAATAAAGACATATATGCTGATATAAATGAACTATCTATCGATATATATATATATATATATATATATATATATATATATATATATATATATATATATATATATATATATATGTATATATATGTATATATATATACATATATATATATATATATATATATATATATATATACATATATATATATATATATATATATATATATATATATATATATATATATATATATATATATATATATATATATTATATATATATATTATATATATATATATATATATATATATATATATATATATATATATATATATATATATATATATAATGTATATGCATTTATAAAATTATCACATATATATAATTATTAGATGTGTTCACCTCTTCAAAAGAAAGCTTTAGCTCCGTACATAAAGAGCTTGGAAGATCAAAGAAATGCATTACATCCTACGCTAGATACCATAAATAAAGTAAGCAAAATATTGCCTTTTAATGTCAATACTTATTTTTACTGCTCTATACTTAACTCAAATTATTTTCTTTATTTTCTTGCTTTATCAGGCTATTGATGAATGCAGCTTATGGATTTCTGAAAAAGATGGCAGCAAAAAACCTTTTGGTGAAATGATGCAACAATTAGAAGAAATAACTAATTCAAATTTCAAGACTTATTCCTTACTTTTGGGTACACCTATTTAGATGTCTTCTAATTTTAACAGATTACTAATCATTTATTAACTTAATTTAGAAAAGAAGTTTTTAAAAATTAAGAATAAATTTCATTTTCTGTGTTATGCTTTTAGAAGTTTTTAATGGTGCATTTTTATCGATTTGGTAATTTTTTTTCACGTTATTTATTGTTAAATAAAACTTAAAGGCTGCTTTTAAAATGTATAATTTCAGGAAAATTTCAGATAGATGATGATGATCAAACATATTCAGAAAAGTTCACAACACCAACAGTCGGTAAATCATTTTCCACTAACATCATGACTACTTTGAACTTAACTTTCATATGTTTGAGATATAAATTTACTATATAAATTAATTATTAACATGATGTTTGACAAAGAAATGTTTCATATTTGAATTAAGATAAATAAAAAAAAATCTCCTAAAATATGTTACTACTTTAAATTTTAGCCAGGGGCGTAGCGAGGGGGGGGGGGGCGGGGGGGTGCGGACCGCACCGGGTGACACCATTTAGGGGGGTGACACCAAGGCAAAAATAGCAAAATATATAGAGAAAAACTCGAGGGGGGGGGTGCAAATCGAAAGTTTGAGGGGGGGGGGGTGCAAATCGAAAACTCGAGGGGGGGGGTGCAAATCGAAAGTTTGAGGGGGGGGGGTGCAAATCGAAAATTTGAAAGTTTGTCCCTGGGAAGGGTCTCTATGCCTCTGGGGGGGGTGACACCATTAAGTGCCGCACCGGGTGACACCCGACCTCGCTACGCCACTGATTTTAGCAATGGTTTAATGTTAAGAATTATGTATTTGCAATTTAGTTTTTAAATTTTAACTATTTAGGCAAGGAAAATATATACTTCAAATTTACACTATGTCATTTTCCAACAATAATTTAGTAACTACAGATCAACTACAAAATCTATTGCGAAAAATGGAATCCACTGATAGAAAAGCTGAGTTACTTGAACAAAAGTGTCTTCACTTAGTCAAAAATCTTGATACGTTAAGTATCAATAAAAAAAGTTTTGAGAAATCTTACAAAAAGAAATCAAAGTATCACGAAAAACGTACAGCTGAAATTGAAGAAAACATAAAAGCATTGACAGAAAGAATGGAGGCTCAAACTGAATTGCTAACTACACATTCTGACCAAATGAAACAAAACACTGCATCGGTGAATGAAATTAAGATACTAATCTCTAGTGATCAGAAGCAATTTCAAGAAATAGAAGAAAATGTTCAAACACTTTTAAGACAATCAAACGAAAGCGAAGCAACAGTGAATGCAATGTCAGAAAAACAGCTCCAATTAACTTCAAATTTAAATAATTTGGAAATAAAGGTAACCATTAGCATATAGTAAATCTTCATTAAGTTTTAATTATATTAAAATAGAAAGTGCCAAATTTAATTATGATCTTCCACTAGAACATCTAAAGTGAATATTTTGTGTTTGAAAAAGTTGATGAACATAGAGGTGTTCTGTAGAGAAGTCCAATTATTTTAGTCAATTTTCACTAATCTTTAACAAAATACTTCACATTTTTTTCTTTTTTTTTTCTACACTATACACATTATACGACAACGCCCTACAAACTATCAAAGCAAAAGTTCCCCCCAAACAAAGGTTCAAAGGTCTTTCATACCATAGTTCGACCTTAGAGTAGAAAATACAACAACACCGGACTAACCTAGTTCACATTCCTTATCTCCGGGGATATAAGCTATTTTTACCCTAACACTCAAAGTCATACATTACACCAGTCGTATAATTTTTTTAAGCTAAGCCGAATGTGCGGGTAGCCAGTTTCATAGATGTTTAAATAGCTACGCAGAGAGGAAATATACTGTAAACCAAGCTTTTAATTTGAGGTCGATAGAATAATTATTTTTGAAATTCCCATTGTTAGCAAGAAAATGCTTTTTACTTAAACATCAATTTTAAAACACTATTATTGTAGTTAAGTGTGATAAAAATGTATTCTTTTTAAGTAAAAAAACTTTTAAATTAACAGTATGGGACACTATGCCAAGTGCTTGCAAAAAGATGTAATGTTCTTGATTATGTGAAAGATGGCTTAAGTAAATTCTACGTATCAAGAGGGGATACCTTTTTGAAGGTACTTAAAGTAATGAATTATTTATTTTAAAATAGGTAACTCATTGGACTAAAATACGTTTCTTAAAATTTGTTTTATAAAATAACGATTTTATATATTGACCCTACTTACTGAAACTTTAGAAGGACTTATTCATTTTGTTTTCACCTTTGATATTATCTACCGTAACTCACGCCTTATTCCTATGCATGAACCTGACCCTGATTGCTTCCCCAACTATGACCCTAGCGTTACTCCTAGCTCAGATTATCTTGAATTATCTAACAATAAGCTATTTATTGTGGCCAATCTATTTAGCTTACATTTGGAAGTAATACGTGTGCAGAAACAGCTGAGAATAATTTGTTTAATCATATTTGGTGGGGAGCACTGAATAATCTATTTTCTTATCAGTTTCTATACAAAATAGTTCTAGAAAATATTCTTTTTCCTTTCATAGCATACTTAGATATGAGTTAGGACTACATTATTTTTGCCCTATAACATTGAAATAAGATAAACACGAAAACACAATAGTAATCAGCGAAGATTTAGCATATTATTATAAATATTTTTATTACATGATGATTATACTTCATTTTTTTTCAGTTAAGCGACAGAATATCTGCTATAGGTAAGATTTACGATACTTAATGTGTTTGTATCCGCTAAAGCCTTAAATTTAAAAGCAAAATAGTATGAAGAAAGCGTAAAATCGTACGCATTTATAAAAGTAATATTTTTTAATAAAATAGAATTTATCTTGAAGAATGTCTTTTTGCCAAGCTATTGTATGAACATTGCCTATAGCTTGACTTTCTTTTTTTTAATTTAGTTATGAACATAATTGGTAGTTATTATTAGCAAAATACAAAGATACCATGGTTTTAATTACAACATACAAAGTTTAACTTAAAATCATTTGGACTTGTTAGTGCAAAAATATTTGTGCTTTACAAAGAGGGGGGGGGGGGGCCACAAAGAGCAGGGTTTAACATACGTTTATAAAGACCCACTATTTATAAATACAAACTTAGACTTCTATCGCTCTCTAGTGTGTGATGTTTAACATATTTTCACAGCAGCTGCGCACACGTTTAAATATAGAAAATACAATTTGACAAATACGGAACCCGGACACTGAAAACTTTTAAAGTGTTTCCTTTATCACACACCTAAAATATGTTTCATTTTATTTTTTTTTTATTTATAACAAAACAGAAGAAAGGAGCAATACTTCATTAGTTGGATTTAGTGTGGACGTTCAAGATTGTGACTATAACCCCAAATCTGGGGATATTATAACAGAGTTTTCTACAGTAAACTTTAACAACGGGGGCCATTTTAATACCAGTACTGGAGAATTTACCGTCCCCTCAGATGGAGTCTATTGTGTTGGTTTCACTATGTATGGTGTTGACAAGGACAGGGAAGCCGCTATTATAATAATTCTACGACAAGCAGACAACGAACCTTCACCCGACAATCAAGCCACATGTTTTGACAAGAATGATGATAATTTAATCACTCCATCGGACAATGATGAACAGAGTGATATAAATTATCATAGTTTCAGTATCCAAAGCTATACGCAACGTTTTCTAGCAGTTGAACCATTTTACAAGGGTGATAAGTTGTTTTTGAAGTATAATACAAACGGTGAATGTATAGATATGCCAGAGTTCTCATCATTCACATGCTATAAAATACACGATTGCAATAATGAACGCAAAACAGAGACTGAAACGTCTGAAAATTAAAGCTTAAAGCTTTTTAAAAGTGAGAATCAAAATCCTCTTTATCATTTAACTAATTACAAAAGATCAACAAATTATATTTATAAACATATACATAAAAACGTTTTAATAATAAGCTTTAATGTAAAAATGCACTAAAATCGAAAAAATAAATTATCTTCTGTAAGTATATAATAATTAACTACTATTTTAATAAATAAAAAGAAAAGTGTAAGAGGTTATTGGCCTAAATCTGCGAGTTACAATCGTTGGATTTGACTTAGGCGTCACAGGAAATAATTCTACTTCTCCTTATTACTTTTTCAAATGAACAGTGTAAAACAAAGTCATGCATGTATGTCGTTAGCCTTTAAAGGTTTTAAAAAAAAATAAAGCCAATAAACTCTTGAACTAATTGACACACAAAATAATCCGGATTGGTAAGGAGTGGCTGTACTGTGGTTGACTTATTAGTAATACATTAATTTTAATAGTTTTTTAAGCGCCTTATAAACTACTTTTTAACCCTTCATTTGAACAATGTAGCATTTTTGTGTCCTCGATAATGTAGCCTACATAAAATATTCCAGTGCCTTACTAAATTTTGGGTATTTAAAAATGAATTATGATATTGTTTTTTTTTTAAATATGTTGTTCGTAATGCACCTAAACGCATATAAAAGTAGCTTATAATTAAGGTAAAATTTATCGTACATTTTTTTTGTTTCAGTATTCATATTTTACTTGTGTACACTTTGGAAACTTATTAAATACATTTTCTGAATAATGTCTAACATTGTTGTTGTAATTTCTGTCTTGGTTTATTGACACGATATAGTCTTTTTCATCCTCAGGGTGTTTTTTATTATTATTATTTATTAATTAGTAAGTAATCGAAGTGACATAAGTGAATTGACATTTTCGGTAGATAACCAATAAAAAGATATAGATTCAATTACAGGATTCCTCTTTAGATTCTCGTATTGACCCATTGGCAAGTAAAATAAAGACCAAGAACTACAACATTGCCATTAATGTTGTAAACCCTTTAAATTATTATTATGTAATTCGAGCATCATAACCAGTGGCATAACAGATCGGCCGGTGGCCTAGTGGACATTGAAGCCTGTGGACCCTTACCCTCAGGGGAGTAATTAAATTTTTTTAGGTAGGGGTGAGAAGTGGGACACCAATTTTACCCCTCCACAAAAAAAAATTGTTTTCTTCTCTTTTATCTGCCTAGTACAATACAACATGATTCAAATCACTAAATAAATGCAATTTTTTAAGGCTTTTTGCAATTCATATAATTCAAACGCTAATATATTATTATAATATTATAGTATTATAATATCAACTATACGTTTAAACCGTGACTCAAGTCTATGAAAACCAATTATAAACACACTAAAATTTCCTCGGCGTAGCGAGGGCTGGGCGCGGGGTGCGGACCACAACGGGTGACACCATTTAGGGGGTACCACCATGGCACGAAATTCCAAAATGTACAGAAGATAAATGCTGTTCGATTGCTAATTAAATAAATTGAGGCATATATTTAAATTATAGGCCTATGTAGGCCGACACACGAGCACACGAGCACACACACACCCCCATCCACACACACACACACACACACACACACACACACACACATATATATATATATATATATATATATATATATATATATATATATATATATATATATATATATATGTGTGTGTGTGTGTGTGTGTGTGTGTGTGTGTGTGTGTGTGTGCTCGAGTATATATATATATATATATATATATATATATATATATATATATATATATATATATATATGTGTGTGTGTGTGTGTGTGTGTGTGTGTGTGTGTGTGTGTGTGTGTGTGTGTGTGTGTGTGTGCTCGAGTATATATATATATATATATATATATATATGTGTGTGTGTGTGTGTGTGTGTGTAACCAATGAAGTTAACACTTTTGTCCTCTACTCGATGGTAGGTTCGATCTTTTATTGTGGTGGTACCAGCAAAACCAAATAAAATCAACAACTAAAACTGAAAACCCAACAGACCTCCAAAGTCCCTAAGTCCGGTCACAGTAAACACGTCAGGACTGGTTTCTTCTATCTTGGTCTGGATTTACAACTCGTACCACGACCAAAGTCTATTCTCCCGTCTCTCGTGTAGCTTCTGGTTATAATCTCCGGTCGTGTGTCGATGAGTCCGTATTTATTGGCTAACCCTGGCATCTGTCAATTTTCCTGAATGTCTATAAGTCATGTCCTATCTGTCAAAGTACCAGCCCTTCTTCCCCGTACGTTACTCTCAATCTCGTCCCGTGCGACGTAAATTACCTGTTGATGCTACTCACATGCTACTGTTAATGCACCGCACCCAGTGGTCAGTTCCATATATTTTATGGGCGATGGCCGGTGATACGCTACTAAACGCCGCAGGTGTCCAGATCTAATCGGTGCCTGACCAGCGTTTCCGGTGTAGTTATGGTGCTAGCCATCTTTGCACATTAAGTACGGTCACTATGGCCACGCCCCAGTTGATAAATGGGTACAGGTAAAGTCGGTCAAGTCCGCGGGTGGTTACGATGTCCCCACCACTATTGGTCGTAACTTCCCTTACTATATATATATATATATATATATATATATATATATATATATATATATATATATATATATATATATATATATACTTTGTTTCTTGAAGGGGGGGGGGGGGAGATGACACCACAAAGTGCCGCACCGGGTGAGTGACACCCGACCCAGCGACGCCAGTACTATGACCATATAGCGATTACTATGCTACCGTATAAAATGGTTTTTTAACTTGCAGTAGCTTTTCACATGTTACCTTGTTACCACTGACAGCCAGTGAATCCGTTCCTAAACATTTTTATTTTCAAATTATGGACTTGACCTCTGTACTAATTGAAGATCTAACAACTTCAATCAAATTGACTTAGCAGATTCGATTAGAAAAGATAAGTAACGTTTAGTAAACGGCTTGTCAGAGTTTCTTCCAAGTATCTATTCGGGGTGGGGGCTCAAACCCCCCCCCCCCCCGTCCCCGAACAAAGTCTACCGCCCCCCCCCCCCCGAACGAAATGAAATTTACAAAAAAAATATATACTTTTAACACTGATCGCTCCCCCCCCCCCCCTCCCTAAAAAAGTCTTGAAGAAACACTGCAACTCGTATAGAAATAAATGTGAAAGTGTAGTAAATCAATATTGGATGAAACAAGAAAAAGCTTTAGCAAAATAAATTCAACTATAAACAAAAAATAAACATAAATTAAATCCTATTACACTGTAGACGCTGAATAAAGAGCAGAATAAACTTCTAATATAATCTAACACATGAATGTTGATCAGTTAAATCAACCTAAATCCTATAGAAAGAATTTTATGTAATCACCATCTTTAAATAGTTTTGGGAATTTCCGAAATGATTTGTGACCTGAAGAACGACACACAGAAAGGGAACACAAGTCTGGACTGGAACCAAATAATAGAGGGTCAGTATTTCTTCCAGAATTTTTTCTCCCCCGGGGGGTGAGGGGGCGGACAACATTTTCCGGGTGGGGGGGGCGGACACTGGTAAAAGTATATATGTTTTCTATATAAAATCCATTTCGTTTGGGGGGCGGTAGACTTTCTTCTTGGGGGCTCCGCCCCCGAAGAGATACATGGAAGAAACGCTGCAGAAGGTAAGTTATATTTTTTTTAGTTTCCTTGGCTTAAATTTTTTTTTTACAGGGCAGTCTTAGAACTTTATTAAAATCCCAGACACTTTGAGAAATTAAGCACTTTCGTAAAGTTTAATTTAGACTTAGCAGACAACAGTACGGTACTTCTACAAAATTTGACGTGTAATGTGTTAGCAACGTTTAGCAAGTAGATCCCTACCTATACATGAAATAAGACCGTTACATTTTGTTAACGTTTCATTTGACTCACCTAAAAGTATTTAACTGCTATTAACTAAAGTAAGTAACTCCGCTTTTCTGTTTTTGAAACTGTGAAAATTACATTTACAAAGGGCTTTTAATCTTTAGCCTAAACTTAAGATTCTCACCTTAGATCAACTTTTTATATTTAAAGTCCAAAACGTATCATTCAACGCTCCATGTGAGTTAAGCTAATAGCGAATATAAAAATTAATATGCCAATTAGTCCATGAGAAATTTTGTTAGGATTCTGTTATATTCACGAGGATACTTTATTTGCAAAAATAATTACTAAGCGATTAAAAGGTTTTTTCCCTTTAAAATAACGCTAAGATAACACGAAAAACACGAGAAAAGAAAATAATAAAATGAGAAACTTAGCATTTTAATTTGGTATTTAGTGCATGTGGGTGGTTTTTTTTTTAAATGTTGAATTGTTGAAAATAAAATGAGCATTAATCAATAAACGCAATAAATTTATTACTATATAAACCGAGTCAAAATATTTATTTACAGACCCGACGTTGTAATCGCAGTTTATATATATATATATATATATATATATATATATATATATATATATATATATATATATATATATATATATATATAAATATATATATATATATATATATAATATATACATATATTATGTATGTATCACAATTGAATTCCCCAGATGTGTTCACCTATCCAAAAGAAAGCCTTACAACTTTATCTGAAGAACCTATGCGATAAAAGAAATGCATTAACTCCTATGTTAAATTCTATTAATAAAGTGAGAAATTTTTTTAAGCAGCTATTTTATTATTTTAATCTTGCACTAGTAACAGTTCAAATCATTCAAACAATGTATCCAGTTAAAACTTAATTGGGGTTATTTTACAGGCTATTGATGAGTGCAACTCATGGATGATGGAAAAAGACGGAAGCAAAAAGAGTTTTGGAGAAATGATGCAGCAATAATTAGAGGAAATCGATAACTCAGTTTTACAAATTTGTTCTACAATTTTAAGTATAAATTTTAATTTGTTTAAATAATATGATGAAATTTAAGAAAAATATAGAGGGAATATTTAAAATAAGCAGTAGCTATGTTTTTAAAAGCATAATTGTTTTTCTATTCTGTTCAAGTAAATATTAAATTTATTTACGTGTAATCGTATCTGTGGCTCCATGGTGTACCTATGATTCTAAATAATACACAAATATTATACAGATTTATATGCATTATTTCACGACGGCTCATTTAACATAATAGTACATGACATTTTCATTTTTAATTACTATAAATTCCAGCAATAAGCAAATCTGATGATGACGATGATAAAATAGAAAATTATCCCAGCGTTTCCTCAACTACCAGCCCGACTGAAAAATATGGTATATATAAAATGATTTTTATTGAAATATTGATATATTATTCTGCATTAAATAAAGAAATAATTGATAAATATGTGGATAAGCCAAGAGGTCAACCATAAATGACTTCAAGCTTGCTATTACCGATTTTTAAATCCAACCTTCCCATAGACATATATCGCCACAACAACCAGACCATATCCTCTAAAATGACGTCACGCCTCAAATTACAGCCCTCTTTAAAATTGCAGTTTTTGTTATTTGAAATCATTGAAACATTCCTTTTAAGAATCTTTTAAACTCCACCTCCCCTCTGAAAATGACGTATACTGTAAAATATTAAAAAATAAAAATAATTGCGCCATACAATTGAAGATAAATATAGCCATGTATTGAAAAATATGCAAACGGAAAAATACATAATAATAGTAATACAGATTTTCATATTGTGGTTGGATGGTATACGACTTATAACCGGGCTCGAGTCTGTATGACGTTTTTGAGTTCGAACAGCTCTGATTCTTAACTCACCTAAAGGAAACTAAGGCAGTTGGGCATAGTCCTGACCACATTTTCCATCAGTCAACAGAGAAACAGAAAAACCGATGAACTCTATTTTGTATGCCCCATATGCACTGGGCATGAACAGGAAAAGAAGATGATAATATTATCTTAATTTGTTTTTAAAGAAAGGTATTAATTTCCATCCCTCATCAGAGTTTTAATTTTTTTAAACTTCAGTAACATTCAATCAACTACAAAGTTTAATGCAAATGTATGAAACAACCTGCACAAAAACTGATTCCCTTGAAGAGAAGTACATACAGTTGGAGGAGAATTTCAAAATGTTGAATGAAGAACAAAAAAGTTTACAGATACAACAAAAGTCTCAAACGAAGAAATCAAATTCTCACGAAAGACGGATCGGTGAAGTGGAGGAAAATGTAAAAACTTTAACTGATAGAATGAAAGAGCATACTTGGTCGACGACTACACCATTTGACGAAACAACCCAAAGCACGGCATCAGTTAAAGAAATCAATGTATTAGTCAATATGAACAACAAGAAAATCCAAGAAATAGAAAAAAATATTAAAACACTTTTAAAAAAAGTTTACAACAGTGAAGCATCAATCAATGAAATGTCAGAAAAACACTTAAAACTTATTTCAAATTTGGAAACATTTGATCAGAAAACCACGAAGTTGGACTGGAAGGTAAACACTAAAATACTTTGATCAATATTTATAAAAACTTACAAAAAAATATAATTACAGTCTATTGGAACTTATAAAATAGGATACATCATAGGATACATACATAAGTTATTGCTCACCACCGCTGAGCAGAAATGAGGGATACTGGTACATTTAGCCATTTTAAAAGTTTTGAGAAATTGCTATGCTTGCATTTCATTCTTACTTTATCTAATAAATTGCCTTTAAAATACAGAGTTGAAATACAATTGTAAAATAATAATTTATGTAGTATGGTATCATATTAGTAGTATTCATCCATTTCTTTAAAAAAATTGTAACTTATAACCTGAATTATTTAACAGCTCGGGGCCATGCGTCAAATGCTAGCAAAAAGATATCATATGTTGGATTCTGTAAAAGAAGTTTTGAGCAAAATCTCGCTATCCAGAGATGAAGCCTATTTCCAGGTATTTAAAGAAAATAACATTTAAATCAATTAATTTAAGGTATCGTTGAATTATATTTGGGCACATTTTACAATTTATGTGAGTGAACCATATCCTGGCATTCTGTTTTTGATGTTTTTGAAAAAAAACTTGGTGTCGAATTTACCCACACTATAGTTTTGTTTGCGTTTAGATTGAATAAAATCAGACAGTAATTAATGTTTTCAGACGTGATTCGATATATTCTAATGAATTAATTCAGCAAGTTCTAATTTATTTCAGTTATTTAGTAAAATGGCTGCATTAGGTAAGGCCCTTTTATAATATTAATAATAACATACTGCTCTAATTTTAAATTTAAAAAAAAAGTTTTTAAGTAAAGAACGGGTCGGCGTGGTCGAGTCGGTAAAGCTCATGGTTGCTAAACCGAAACGTCTCGAGTTCGAACCCTCGGGCAGATGAGGCTCGTTAGCTGGGGACAGCCACTCTTCTAGGAGAGACAACTCCAAAATTAAACAACTGCTGCCTTGTAGTTTGTTCTTGGTTGGACAAAGGCTATGGAAGCAAATCCAAAAAGAAAAGCAGGCTGAAATCGGAGTCAATGGCCTCAATGGCGCATAACCAGTTGACACGTACCGCTTAATTGTGTTGGAGGCGTGGTCGAGTCGGCAAAAAGCTCATGGTTGATAAATTCGAACAAAAGTCTCGAGTTCAAACCCACTGGCAGATAAATCTCGACCCCCTTCAACACTTATAATTAAGAACGAAGAAGAAGAAGAAGAAGAGTAAAGAACTATTTTAGGAATTAATAATTTATTGTAGTATTATTACATATCATTATCTACAATATTATTAACTTACTTCAGAAAAACACCTTCAGATATTTACTGTAAAATATAACTACTGTTCAACGTCAATATTGTTAACAGCGTTCAAATATTAACTATAAAAATAACGTTACCTTCCCCCCTCCCCTCCGTCACACATCGTCACAAAAAGCCAGACCCCCCCCCCCTAAAATGACGTCACACCTCAGCCTACAACCCCCCCCCCCCTAAAATTGCAGTTGAATTTTTTTTTAAACATCGATATTTTCCAAAATCTTATCTGAACTCTGTCAAAATAGAGTATTTTAATCAATTCTTATTACAATTTATTAAAGCAGCTTTCTAAAACGCGAAATAACGTGTAAAATTCGTTTTCTAACATTGCTTTTTTATAATGCGAAATTGTGACGTCGCACCATCTGAACCCCCCACCCCCCCCCCTCCCCCTCATCACACACCGTCACAAAATTACGGACCTCCCCCCTACCCCTTACGAGTGTGTCGTCATTTATGGACGACCCCTTGTAATTAAAGCGAGCGGTAAGATTTCCCACCGCGAACAGGCTAGGGGCTAAAAATAAGAAGCGTGACGCCTAAGATTTATCTTGTACTACGTAAAAAGTAATACAAGCAATCAACAAATGAATTATGTTATAAATGAATACATGGACTCCGAGCCACAATAGACGGGATGAATGTCATGCTATGCATTCGGCCACATGTTAGTCTCAGTGTTTCTTCCAGACTTTTTTCTCTGGGGGGGGGGGGGGGGAAGGGGGACTTGAAATTTTCGGGGGGTGGGCGGTCAACATTTTTCGGGGGGGGGGGGCGGGGCGGACACTAGTAAAAGTGTATGTTTACTATATGAATTCCATCTAGTTCGGGGGGGGGGGGGGGAGGTAGACTTTTTTCGGGGGGGGGGGGGGGCTCTTTAAGCAGCTTTCTGATTTATTTTTTTAAAAGAAAATAAGATTAGATAAGACTTATCTAACATTTCTATAATTTTTTATTTTAAATTGTTTTCATGGTGTTTATATTTTGTTTTGTTTTCTAAAACAGAAGAAAAATATCATTCATGTTCTGAAGGGTTTTCCGCATATGAATATTTTTTCAAAATTCGCGATTCCGGGATTGTATTATCTAAGTTTTCTGTTGTATACTTCAACATTGGCGACCACTTCAACCCAAACTCTGGAGAGTTTACAGTACCAACAAGTGGAATTTATTGCATCAGTCTGGCATTGAATAGTGACTATGATACTAGTGCTGAAATTGAAATAGTAGTACGTGTCTCTCCAGAAAAGTTGGATGACGACGAAGACGACACAGACACTGTGATACGAGGGGTACAAATTGTAAAGGGTAGAAATAGTTTTGTTACAAACGAGTATATAGAACGTGGCTGTAAACTGTTTGTAAAATATATTGCACACAATAAGCTTTTTTATTTAGTTCCATTTCATGCAACATTTACTTGCTATAAAATTCATGATTGCATTTAATAGTATTGGAAGAACTAGCAAATGAAAAACACTCAAAACAGAGTGCTTTATCGCATAGTAATGTCTTAATTGTAATTTTATACTTACTCTTATATACATTTTGCAGAAGATAATATTTTTGCTTACAATTGATGCATTTTAAAATTAAATGATTAAATATTGCATATTAATCAAACCACATATTTTAAGCGAAAAATAACGCAATGTTTGCTATTATCCTTTAAACTTAAATTTAAAATTGATAAAAATATTGATCAAAGAATTTAGTATGTCCTGGTTACTTTGTACATTTTAAGTCAAAATAAAGGCATTAGAGCATGCTCATTCAGGAATATGCTGCTGTAAAACCTGTCTATAAATTGATTTTATAAATAATACTTTACATATTTTGTAACTAGTTATTGTTGGTTAATTAATGTTGAGATATTTTAATCTTGTATTTTTTTCTTGACATAGTACTGACCACACTATCTCTTTATATGCCGAGCTCAAAGAAACTGGTGAACTCTACTTCCCTTGCCCCATTGACCATCAGGTTTGATGGGGAACTTACTCACTCATCAACGGACACTGACATACTTTGATAATTTTTTCATAAAGGAAGGCATTTATTTTGCTATTTTTACAAGCTTTTATTTTACTTGATTCCTTGTGGTTTTGTCTTTTGTCGTAATCAGTCAGAGATTAAAAAAAAATGGCGTGCAAGTCCACTTCTTTCAAATTAGGCACGTAGTTCAAAACCCGATGACAATGCAATGTAACATAAAATTTAACTGAATTGAATGTTTACTTAACGTTATGAATTAATGAACCCCTACCAGTTTGACAAAAAGGCATTCCATTATTATTTTTAATATTGATACGAATTTGTGTTTTGTTAATGTTGTCGTAAAAAAAAGAAAGAAAAAACACATAAGCCTAAAAAGGAGCAGCAAATAACGTATGCTTTTATGTTTACTACTTGTTTAGAGATATTAAACACATAGGTTTACTGCTTTAAATCTTGCAATGTTGCTAAAGATAGAATAGTGTAAAAAATTATATTTGAAATCGCTTAAACTAAATGTGCCAAAAAAAAAGCATTCTAATGTATTACTAGGATAATTTCGTAAGTATTTTAAGAAGTGAATTGATGGAGATATGTTTATTTTTATATGAATAAAAGTGATAAGGCAATAAAATGTACTTACAAATCACAAAAGATTAACATATTGATGATTCTTTGTTATTTTTATTCCATCAATTCTATCATATATGTGTTGTATGGATTAAAAAAAAATTCTTCTAAAATAATTTCCCCAGCTTTTGATCTATCTGTCAAACACAAGCGATTTAATTTTTACGAAGAAGAAACTATTTACTTTTTTTTAATAAGTTTTAAGGCGGCCAGACACCACACATGTTTTGACATTTTAAATATTTTTTTTCTACTAGTATGGGTTTAACACTAATTCTGATAGTAACACCATTTAGCTATCTAACATGAACGTTTCCAACCAGAGGCGTAGCGACCCTACCCTTTCAATTTGCACACCTCCCCTCAAGATTCCGATTTGCACACCCACACCCCTCAAACTTTCGATTTGCACCAACCTCAACCTTTCAATTTATTTTTCCAACCCGTTTTGGCGCCCCCTAAGGTCGGCGCCCGAGGACATATGACCCCCCCCCCCGCCCCCCCCCCCTCGCTACGCTACTGTTTCCAACCTCTACGCCAACCGTTATTCGTTTATTGTGATGTGAAACATGGTACCCACATCAAATGTTCACACTACTACGCGGACAGCGGCTATCTTCGAGCTTGTGTTACGTGATATGTTGCCCACGAGGCAACGTAAAGTATACGGCAACCTATCGGCCTAGCACTCGTGTACACGGTGGTGAAGCGACCTTTATTTTGATCTACAAATAAGTGGGATAAACGATGTTTTCTACGAAGTAAAATTTGATGTCAAACTCCATATAAGGGCATGCTCATAAAAATAATGAATGGGAAGAGATTCATTGATACGTTTGACCAATCATACAATAGTACAGTAAATCAAAATAATCTACGATAGGTTGCAAATAACCACGTGTGCTAAGCAGACATCTTGTTTCAACAATCGCCTGTCTCGTTTGTTTACATCATTTGCTTATACTTAGAGAATTCGATTTGAAAATATAAGTAACGTTTAGTAAACAGCTTGAGTTAGAAGTATAGAAATAAATAATTGTGAAAAGATAGTAAATCATTATTGATGTAACAAGAAAAAAAAGCTATAGCATAATACCACTTTAAACAAAAAATAAACATAAATTAAATCCTATAAAACTGTAGACGCTGAATAAAGAACAGAATAAACTTCTAATATAATCTAACACACGTATGTTGATCAGTTAAATCAACCAAAAACCTACTGACATAATTTTATGCAATCAGCATCTTTAAATAGTTATGGGAATTTCCGAAATAATATGTTATCTGAAGAATGCCAAACAGAAAGGGAACACAAGTCTGGACGGGAACCAAACAAGAGAGGGTTTGGTTATATTTTTTAAATTTCCTTGATTTAAAACAATTTTACAGCAGTTTTTTGTATGTTTCAGAACTTTATTAAAGTCCTAGTAACATTGTGAAATAAATACTTTAGTTAAGTTTAAGTTAGGCCCGTGCAGTACTTCTACAAAATTTGACGTGTAATGTGTCATCAAAGCTTAGCAAGTAGATCCTAACTATACATGAAATAAGACCTAAACAGTGGCGTAGCGAGGTCGATTTGCGCCACTCACTATCAAACTTTCGATCGATTTGCACCCCCCTCAAACTTTCGATTTGCACAACCCCCCCCCCCCCTAAACCCTTCTCGGGATTTGTCAAATTTGCTCTTAAAACACTTTTTACACTCGAATTAATCACTTAATTAAGTGAAATTATCATTTTTCTCTATATATTTTGAAATTTTTTGCCTTGGTGTCACCCCCCCCTAAATGGTGTCACCCGGTGCGGTCCGCACCCCCGCCCTCCCCCCCCCCCCCCTCACTACGCCACTGTGCTAACGTTCCACTTGATCCATCCAAAAGCTTTTAACTGCCACTAACTAAAGTAACTCCACGTTTCTGTTTTAGAAACTGTGAAAATAATATTTACAAAGGGCTTTTAATCTTTAGCCTAAATTTTAGATTCTCACCTTAGATCAAGCTTTTAGTTTTTAAGTCCAAAAAGTACCCTTTAACGCTCCTTATGAGTTAAGCTAATAGCCGGTCTAAAAAGCAATATACCAACTAGAACATTTTTTTAGGATTCTGTTATATTCTGTTATATTCACGAGGATACTTTATTTGCCAAAATAGTTACTATGCGATAACACGAAAAACATGAAAAAAAGAAAATAAATTAAAAAACAAATTAGCATTTTAATTTAGTATTTAGTGCATTTCGGTGGTTTTATTAAAATGTTGAATTGTTGAAAGTTAAATAAGCATTAATCAATAAACTCAATAAATTTATTTCTATATAAACCGAGTCAAAATATTAATTAACAGACCCGACGTTGTAATCGCAGTATATATATATATACATATATATATATATATATATATATATATATATATATATATATATATATATATATATATATATATATATATATATATATATATATATATATATATATATATATATATATATATATATATATATATATATATATATATATATATATAATTATATATATATATAATTATATATATATATATATATATATATATATATATATATATATATATATATATATATATATATATATATATATATATCACAATTGAATTCCCCAGATGTGTTCACCTATCCAAAAGAAAGCCTTACAACTCTATCTGAAGAACCTAGGGGATAAAAGAAATGCATTAACTCCTATGCTAAATTCTATTAATAAAGTGAGATATTTGTTTAAAAGCAGCTATCCTATTATTATAATCTTGCACGTATAACATTGTAATGCATTCAAACAATTTATCCAGTTAAGACATAATTTGATATAATTTTACAGGCTATTGATGAGTGCAACTCATGGATGATGGAAACAAATGGAAGCAAAAAGAGCTTTGGAGAAATGATGCAGCAATTAGAGGAAATCGATAACTCAGCTTTACAAATTTGTTCCACAATTTTAAGTATAAATTTTAATTTGTTTAAATAGTATGATGAAATTTAATAAAAATATATAAAGTATCTTTAGAATTAGCAGTAGCTATGTTTTTAAATACATAATTGTTTTTCTATTCTGTTCAAGTAAATATTAAATTTATTTACGTGTAATCGTATCTGTGGATACATGGTGTACTTATGATTCTAAATAATAATACACAAATATTATACACATTATTTCACGACGGTTTATTTAACATAATAGTACACAATTTGTCCCACTCATAAACTCAACTTTACATATTTGTTCTACAATTCTGAGTATGAATATCTATTTGTTTAAAAATGATAAAATTTAATAAAAATATGTTAAATATATTTAGAATTAGCAGAAGCCTACGTTATTAAAACATAATTGTTTTTCATAGTCTGTTCATGTAAATATTAAATTTATGTACATGTAATGGTTTCTGTGGCTGCTGGTCTATCTATGATTCTAAATAATCGATTGTTTGTTACAAATACACAAATATTATACATAATTATATGCATAATTTCACGACGGTTTATTAAACAAAATAGTACGTAATAAAATATTAGCAACATTTACAAACTTCTACAACGCTCTTCGTTCCCATACCAACAATTACGTCATCTATTATCTTCGACGTTTGCCGCGTCAATTTATCACAATAAAATACTCTTTCACAATGTCAGCCGTAAAGTAACAGCTACCTGTATGCCGTCCTTAAGAAACTCTGTTACACAATAAGTATTAACTATCTTTTTTGCGATCTATGAATTCTATTATTGTTTTTAATTTTCAGTTAGCTTTTAGGTTTATTACGATAAATCGACATAAGTATATTTTATTAAAACAAATTTCTGTTTGAAAAAAATAATTTACAATTTTTAATCACTTTACATTCCAGCTATAAGTAAATCGGGTGATGACGATGATAAAACAGAAAATTCTTCCAGCGATTCCGCAACTGCCGGCCCTGATGCCTTCCACACTACCAGCTCGACTGATAAATATGGTATTAAAATAATGATCGTTATTAAAATTATAAAATATTATTTGGCATACAATAAAGAAAGAAGTGATAAGTATATGGACAAACCAAGACGTCAACCATAAATGACGTTAAGCTTTTTATTGACTTCCTTAAGAATATTTTTTTAAAAGTTATAAATTAAAATTAATTGCGCTATACGATTAAAGATAAATAATTCTTCGCATTAAACATAACGATTAAAGTTTTAAAACTTAATGAGGTCCAATAATCATTAAAAAGTATTATAATATAATAATAAGGATTTTCATACTGTGGTTGGATGGTATAAACTTCTAACCCGGCTCGAGTCTGTATGACATTTTTAAGTTCGAACAGCTCTGATTCTTAACTCACCTAAAAGAAACTAAGGCAGTTGGGCATATTCCTGACCACATTATACATCAGTCAACAGAGAAACAGAAAAACCTATTTTGTATGCCCAATGTGCCTTGGGCATAAATAGGAAAACAAGATATAATATCTTACTTTATTTAAATTTCCATACCTTTTCACTGTTTAATTTTTTTTAAACTTCAGTAACTTTACATCAACTACAAAGTCTAACGCAAATGTTTGAAACAACCTGCACAAAAAATGATTCCCTTGAAGAGAAATACTTTCGGTTGGAGGAGAATTTCAAAATGTTGAGTGAAAAACAAAAAAGTTTACAGATACAACAGAAGTCTCAAACGAAGAAATCAAAGTCTCACGAAAGGCGGATCGGTGAACTGGAGGAAAATGTAAAAACTTTAACTGATAGAATGAAAGAGCATACTTGGTCGACGACTACACCATTTGGCAAAACAAACGAAATCACTGCATCAGTTAAAGAAATCAATTTATTAGTCAATATGAACAACAAGAAAATCCAAGAAATAGAAAAAAATATTAAAACACTTTTTAAAAAAGTTTACAACAGTGAAGCATCAATCAATGAAATGTCAGAAAAACATTTAAAACTTATTTCAAATTTGGAAAAATTTGATCAGAAAAACACAAAATTGGAGTTGAAGGTAAACATTAAAATACTTTGATCAAGATTTATAAAAAAAATATACTGGTGCAGTTAGTCATTTTAAAAGGTTTTGGGCAATCGTTATGCATTGCATGTCATTCTTGTCTTATCTAATAAATTGGATTTAAAAAAATAAATTAAAATACAATTTTTAAAAAAAAAGTATATAATGTAGTATCATAATAGTAGTTCTCTTCCATTTCTTTAAAACAATTGTAACTAATAATTATTTACCAGCTTGGGGCCATGTGTCAAATGCTAGCAAAAAGATATCACATATTGGATTCTGTTAAAGAAGTATTGAGCAAAATCTCGCTATACAGAGATGAAGCCTATTCCCAGGTAATTAAAGACAATAATATTTGAATCAAATATTGTTAGGTATCTTTGAAACATATTTGGGCACATTTTAAAATCTATGTGAATGAACCATATTCTGGCATTCTGTTTTTGAAAAAAAACTTGGTGTTTTTGTTTGCGTTTAGATTGAATAAAATCAGACAGTAATTGATGTTTGCAGAACGTGATTTGATTTAGTATTAATGAATTCATCAAGCACTAATTTATTTCAGTTGCATAGTAAATTGGCTTCATTAGGTAAGACCCTTTTATAATATTAATAATAAACATATTGCTGTAATTTTAATTTTAAATTTTAAAAAATATGTTTTTAAGTAAAAAAACTATTTTAGGAATTAATCATTTATTGTAGTATTATTACATGTCATAAGCCTATTGTTTTGTTTGTCTACAATATTATTAACTTACTTCAGAAAACACCTTCAGTTATTTACTGTAAAATATAACTTCTGTTCACGTTCAATATTGTTAATAGCGTTCAAATATTAACTATAAAAATAACGTTAGTTATCTGCTAATGTAATCTGAAAGTATAATTTCATCTATACATTTTAACATGCTTGTAATAAAAGCGTGCGATAAGATTTCCCACCACGAACAGGCTAGGAGCTAGAAACTAGGAGCTTGATGCCTAAGATTTATCTTGTACTACGTAAAAAGTAATACAAGCAATCAACAAATGAATTATGTTATTAATGAATACATGGACTCCGAGCCACAATTGACGGGATGAATGTCATGCTATGCATTCGGCCACATGTTAATCTCAGTGTTTCTTCCAGACTTTTTCTCCGGGGGGCACTTGAATTTTTCGGGGGGCGGTCAACATTTTTCGGGGGGTGGGGGCGGACACTAGTAAAAGTGTATGTTTATTATATAAATTCTATCTAGTTCGGGGGTGGGGCAGAGCCCTCCCGAAGAGATGCCTGGAAGAAACTCTGGTTAGTCTATCAATATATAGCGAGGCGGCTTCAAAACTCGAAGTCCAGGACTCTGCTGTGTGAAGTTCAGAGGGGCTGGATGCAAGCGTTGGTGTTGAAATAACAATATTGACATCTGCACAGCTTTAACGATAGACTCTAACCCAACGTTTACTAAAAGATCTTTTCAGTGTATCTTGAGTTTAAGCACTCGACACCTAAATGCACATTCTTAATAAGAAAAAATATTGATCTACATTGAATAAAATATGTAGAAGTTGCTAAACATGTAAAGATTTTAATTAATTTTTAAACTATGACCTAGACGATAGTCTTAGGGTCCCGAGACGAATCTACCTCGTGCAGAAAACTATTCAACGGAAAGCGTAATGTGGAAGTGACTGCATACAGTTAGCTTTCCTAGCGTAGAAAAGCAGGACGCATATTTCAAAAATGCTAAAGCGCTTTATGTTAAACTATCGTCAAGAAAAGAAACATATTATTTGAAACTCTTACGTTACCAGTATAGTCCACGTGTACATGGAACGCACACCACTAATAGCTTGTGATATTTAACTTTCACAGTTATGAAGATCATTAATATAGTATTTTGATATAGTTAAGACCATAAAAAATCTACCCTTACGAAGTGGGTAAATTTGCTTTCGTATAAAATTAGTTCAAGTAGGTTTCGAAATGATTTAAAAAGTGGGATACAATAAGACTTATCTAAGATTATTATAATTTATTTCACTTTCAAATTATTATTGTCATTTGGTTTTAGGTAAACAAATATTTTGTTGAATTGTCCTATATTTTATTTTTATATTTTGTTTTCTTTTCTAAAACAGAAGAAAATAACTATTCATGTTTTGAAGGTTTTTCCGCTTGCGAATATTTTGAAATGATGCCCGGTTCTGGAATTGTGTTAACTACATTTTCTGATATACATTTCAACATTGGCGACCACTTCAACCCAAACTCTGGAGAGTTTACAGTACCAACAAGTGGAATTTATTGCATCAGTCTGGTACTGAATAGTGACTATGATACTAGTGCTGAAGTTCAAATAATAATACAAAACTCTCCAGAATTTATGGAAGAAGACGAAGACGACACAGAAACGGTTATACAAGGGGTACAAATTGTAAATGGTAGGAACAGTTTTGTAACAAACATTTATTTAGAACATGATGATAAACTTGTTTTAAAATATACGGCACATAAAGAGCGTTTTCATACCATTCCATTTCATGCAACATTTACTTGCTATAAAATACATGACCGCATTGAATAGTTTTTGAAAGATCTAGAAAATGAAATCCAATCATAACATAGTAAATTATCGATTAGTAATTTCTTAATTGTAATTTTGTACATACTCTATTATACATTTAGCAGTATACAATATTTCTTTAGCCAATAATTGATGTATTTTTAAATTATATGATTAAATATTGTATATTAATCAAACCACATATTTTTGTTAAATAACGTAATGTTTGCTGTTATTCTTTAAACAAAAAGTTTAAAATAATAAAATTGCTGATTATAATAGATTGACGATAGAAGCATGTGGTTGTATATGAAACGTTTATTGGGTCTAACTACATGATGATAACAGGGAGAGAGAGACGGAAATGACGAGAGACAACTATTTATATATATGTAAGGGACATCACTCAAGATAACAATATAAATATAATACTAATACAGAAGAGTGAGTTCCCTTGACCTCACAATTATCTCAATTTATTACACTGATCATAGAATTGAGCATATCCTGCTTGTCTTGTACACATCAGAGCATGCTCATTCAGGAATATGCTGTTGTAAAATCTTTCTCTAAATTAATTTTGTAACAAATAATTTTACATATTTTGTGACTAATTGTTGATCAACTAATGTTGAGATATTTTAATCTTATAATCTTTACTTGGCATAGTACTGACCACACTATCTCTTCATACGCTGAGCTCACAGAAAAAGTTGAACTCTACTTCACTTGCCCCGTGAACCATCAGGTTTGATGGAGAACTTACTTATTTATCAAAGTGAACTAACATGCTTGAATTAATTTTTAGTGCAATTTCCATACTGGACAATTGCGATTATTAACTCGTCATTTCTGGTGATGGATGGATGGTTGTGTGTCCGCAGCTTAAAGTCGTATCTCCTCCTCAACGAAGCAATATCGAGGACTAGTTCCAAAGCAAATATGTTAAGCAAGTTCCGAGAATGATTGTGGGCCAAAAAAATTCCTGGAATTCCTTAAGCCTAAAACAAGGAGCAACACATATTTATTTCCGAAATTAATTTAAGTCTGATATAGAAAATAACTTATGTTATTATTTATACTTATCTATTACTTTTATTTAT
Organism: Physella acuta; assembly: GCF_028476545.2. Classification (NCBI taxonomy): domain Eukaryota; kingdom Metazoa; phylum Mollusca; class Gastropoda; family Physidae; genus Physella; species Physella acuta. The sequence goes on along the minus strand of NW_026732180.1, from coordinate 460,237 downwards.
ACGACCTGTTTAGAGACGTTAAAACAAATGTGTTTACTGCCTTAAAACCTGCAATGTTGCTAAACATAAAGACATTTAAAAATTTGTGGGGGAAAATGTAATTTGAAATTGCTTTGAACTAAATATGTCAAAAAGCATTATAATGTATTACTGGATACTTTTCTATGTATTTTTAGAAATAAATTGATGGTGATTTGTTAATTTTTATATGAATAAAAGTGAAAAAGTAATAAAATGGATTTGTAAATCACAAACGATTAAAATATTGGTGACGCTTTATTTATTTATTTTTAATTCGTTCTATCATATACCTTTTGTATGAAGCATATTATGTGTCTATCCTTAAAAAATAATTTTCCTAGTTTTTGACCTGACCTAACGTTTAAGATATAGGCGCGTTAACGTAAATTTTTTTTCGAAGGAGCATCCATTTACATTACTATAAATTTTAATTAGAGTTCTTTTTTTACATAATGATGTGAGGCAATAGGGCGTTTAGGTTTCATCTCCTAAGTGGTCATTCCTGGTCCTCACACCATGCCATTGTAAGCTATGTATCGCTTCTCATGTACGGCGATCGTGTTTGCTAAATGTCAATAAACTTTATTTTATTCATTACAGTAGTCAGCGAAAGTATTTTAGACTTTAAGTATATCTTAAACACTCATCGAAAAGCGCATAAGCTATTCTATGTAAGAACACGTTGATACACAACCAATTTAAATATCCGCTGAAACTACATTTCTTTACTTAAAAGCAGCTTAGCCCTAATTTGTTTCACCGTAATACTTGTCAATGATTCAGTAGATACATATTTTTTATTTATTAAAAAATAAAGATAAATATAGGAAAATTTAAAAAAACCCACACAATGGTCATCAAAAACCATGTTCAGTTTTAATGTGTTGTAAGGGTTGAAGTCGACTTTCATTATCTGCATACTGCCCAAAGCACACAAAAACACAACACCCAACAGGTTTATTGTATTTATTCCTCTCCTTTGTATTCTCGAAACCGTCTTCTATTCCCTCGTCATATCAACCGTCAATAATCTCCCCAACCACCCAAACTGTGTACGAGACTATTCTAACACGCTATTAATGCTCCTTAACATTAATTATTAGACCTGAACAAAACTTTTTATTTTATCCCAAAAAAAATAATTCTCTGTGTTATTTTAGAAATCTGTCTATTAAGACATTTTATTTAATATCGGATTTTAATTACCAGAAAAAAAATGCATTCTGTATATGTTTTTCCTAATATCGTTAAATACACTTTTAAAACTGAGGATGTAAAACATTTAACTTTCTAATGAATTCTAAAAAGGAATTAATTATTTAAAAATGTGTGATAACTAAGTACTATGATCCTATCAACTGCAATTTTGCTTGATTCATTCTCGTGAGAGGATAAATAAATTCTGTACATTGGTTGCTTTCACTTTCAACGTAATCTTTAGGAAATTCCCAAAATGATTTTAAATGTAAAGGTGAATCACAACCTGTAACCCCTAGTGATACTGATACAAAGGTAGGTTTAATCCAGTTGTTTCTTGTCTTATTTAATATTACAATGATGAAAGATATAAAAGGTTAGTAGACGTAAATTTTCGTATTGTGTAGGTTCTAGTCCTTTCGATTTCATATTCAACTTTGAACTTGAAACTGTAAATCTACTAAGTGTAATATATTTTGCTGATGTTGTATTTTTACTTCCTGGTTGGGGGTCATTCACGAATGAAGTCACGTTTTTTTTTCGCCTGAATATTCATACCCCCCCCCCTTTCCCTCTGTTACATATTGTCATAAAAAAACAGACCACTCTATAAAATGACCTCACAACATAACTACCTCCACCTCACCCCAACCCCCGTCAAATTTGCAGATAATTTTTTTTCAACGTCGATTTCTTTCTAAAATATTGTCTGAGCTAAATCCATTTCTATTAAAATTTACAAAAACAGTTTTCAACGACGCGAAATAACGGCTAAAATTCAATATCTAACTTTTTTTAAATGCAAAAGTGTGATGTTACCCTATATGGAAACCCCCCTTCTCCAAAACATCCCCCTAATCACAGATAGTCACACAAAAATTATGGACCCCTCTCCCCTAAAAGCATGAATTCATTTGTGGACGACCACTTCGTATAAGTACACAATTAATGTAAAAAAGTATTTGTGTCTTTAATTAAAAAGCCGTACATAAAATATAACACTTTATTTTTAACACTTTTTAAAAGAAGATTCCCCGTTGGTCTGTTAGCAAACGTAATTTTACCAGTTGTAAAAAAGTGTAGGCGAAACAATGAAAATTCAATATGATTAAGTTCCATTTCCTCCTCCATTTGATACTGATCTCTCACAGTTACTGTAAATACTAAACATAATCTAAACTAAACATAATTATTATTTGCGTTATGATATAGTCAATTTATATGGGTAGATAAATATTAAAAACTGTTTAACGAAATACTAGCTCCTTCTAAAAAAAATTAGACCTCAGTACGTATAGAAGACCTACTTCTAAAAATTAGCCCTCAGTAAGTGTATTGATCTCCTTCTAAAAATTAGACAAAAGTTAGACATAAATATTTATGGAATTTCCCGAAATAATGCGTCTAGTGCTAGTTGACGAAAACTATTGGACACATAAATAAACAGGACTGTAGTCTATTACTTTTAAGGTAGCTTATTTATTTACTTCAAGCAATAGATTAATCAACTACGCATTTTCATTGTGAAAGACTTCAGTTACATAATTATACTTAAATAAAAAAGTATTTTAAAAGAATTATAATTTGATCAAAAAATTATAGAATTTAATTACACGATAAATTAGCAGAAATCAATATGCAACAACATATGAAATCTAAAGAAACAAATAAAATTAACATTTTAAAAACAATTATCCTTATTATTTTTTTGTAAGTTTTCGTTTACCCGCTAAGATTTGATTGATCTGTTGTGATTAAACGAATATCTAGCAAAAAATGTTCAGCAGTGTAATCGTATGGTATATATGCCTTAGTGATATTAAAACAGTATCCCTTACTCTATTTTTTTCTCTCACACATTATATATATATATATATATATATATATATATATATATATATATATATATATATATATATATATATATGATTTTCAGATGTGTTCACCTCTTCAAAAGAAAGCCTTAGCCCCATACATAAAGAACCTCGAAGATCAAAGAAATGCATTACATCCTACGCTAGATACAATAGATAAAGTAAGCAAAATATTGCCTTTTAATGTCAATACTTATTTCTACTGTTCTATACTTAACTGAAATATTTTCTTTATTTTCTTGCTTTATCAGGCTATTGATGAATGCAGCTTATGGATTTCTGAAAAAGATGGCAGCAAAAAACCTTTTGGTGAAATGATGCAACAATTAGAAGAAATAACTAATTCAAATTTCAAGATTTATTCCTTACTTTTGGGTACACCTATTTAGTTGTCTTATAATTTTAACAGATTATTAATCATTTATTAACTAAATTTAGAAAAGAAGTTTTTTAAAATTAAGAATAAATTTCATTTTCTATTTGTGTTATGCTTTTAGAAGTTTTTAATCGTGCATTTTTATCGATTTGGTAATTTTTCACGTAATTTATTGTTAAATAAAACTTAAAAACTGCTTTTAAAATGTATCATTTCAGGAAAATTTCAGATAGATGATGATGACCAAACATATTTAGAAAAGTCCACAACACCAACAGTCGGTAAATTATTTTCCACTATCATCATTACTACTTTGAACTTAACTTTCATATGTTTGAAATATACATTTACTATAAAAATTAATTATTAACATGATGTTTGACAAAGAAATGTTTCATATTTGAATTAAGATCAATAAAAAAAATCTCCTAAAATATGTTACTACTTTACATTTTAGCAATGGTTTAATTTTTAGAATCATGTATTTGCAATTGAGTTTTTAAATTTTAACTATTTAGGCAAGGAAAATATATACTTTAAATTAACACTATGTCATTTTCCAACAATAATTTAGTAACTACAGATCAACTACAAAATCTATTGCGAAAAATGGAATCCACTGATAGAAAAGCTGAGTTACTTGAACAAAAATGTCTTCAGTTAGTCAAAAATCTTGATACGTTAAATAACAATAAAAAAGGTTTTGAGAAATCTTACAAAAAGAAATCAAAGTATCACGAAAGACGTACAGCTGAAATTGAAGAAAACATAAAAGCATTGACAGAAAGAATGGAGGCCCAAACTGAATTGTTAACTACACATTCTGACCAAATAAAACAAAACACATCATCATTAAATGAAATTAAGACACTAATCTCTAGTGATCAGAAGCAAATTCAAGAAACAGAAGAAAATGTTCAAACACTTTTAAGACAATCAAACGAAAGCGAAGCAACAGTGAATGCAATGTCAGAAAAACAGCTCCAATTAACTTCAAATTTAAATAATTTGGAATTAAAGGTAACCATTAGCATACAGTAAATCTTCATTGAGTTTTAATTACATTAAAATAGAAGAAAGTGCCAATTTTAATTATGATCGTCCAATAGAAAAGCTAAAGTGAATATTTTGTATTTGAAAAAGTTGATAAACATAGAGATGTTTTGTGGAGAAGTCCAATACTTTGAGTCACTTTTCACTAATCGTTAACAAAATACTTTATATTTTATTTTCTACACTATACACATTATACGACAATACCCTACTATCAAAGCAAAATTTTCCCCCATCAAACGTTTACAAGTCTTTCATACCATCGTTCGAGCTTAGAGTAGAAAATACAACAACACTGGACTCACCTCAGTTCACATTCCTTATCTCCGGTGATATAAGCTATTTTTACCCTAACACTCAAAGTCATACATTACATTTTAAGCTAAGTCGAATATACTGTAAACCAAGCTTTTAATTTGAGGTCGACAGAATAATTATTTTTGGAATTCCCATTGTTAGCAAGAAAATGCTTTTTACTTAAATATCAATTTTAAAACACTATTATTGTAGTCAAGTGTGATAAAAATGTATTCGTTTTGAGTAGTTTCTGTAAGTAAAATACTTTTAATTTAACAGTATGGGACTCTATGCCAAGTGCTTGCAAAAAGATATAATGTTCTTGATTCTGTGAAAGATGGCTTAAGTAAATTCTACGTATCAAGAGAGGATACATTTTTTAAGGTAATTAAAGTAATGAATTATTTATTTTAAAAAAAGGTAACTCATTGGACTAAAAATACGTTTCTTAAAGTTTGTTTTATAAACTAACGATTTTATATATTGACCCTACTTATTGAAACTTTAGACGGACTTATTCATTTTGTTTTCACCTTTGATATTATCTACAGTAACTCATGCCTTATTCCTATGCATGAACCTGGCCCTTATTGCATCCCCAACTATGACCCGAGCGTTAATCCTAGCTCAGATTATAAATTATAACGGGACTTTGCTGTCGGGCATTTGTTTTAAAAAACAGTAAACGTATATTTTTAGAATATTATCTAACAATAAACTATTTATTGTGGCCAATCTATTTAGCCTACATTTTGGGAGTAATACGTGTGCAGAAATTGCTTAGAATAATTTGTTTAATCATATTTGGTGGGGAGCACTGAATAATCTATTTGCTTATCAGTTTTTATACAAAATAGTTCTAGAAAATATTCTGTTTTCCTTTCATAGCATACTTAGATATGAGTTAGGACTACACATTATTTTTGCCCAATAACATTGAAATAATATAAACACGAAAACACAATAGTAATCAGCGAAGGTTTAGCATATTATTATAAATCTTTTTATTGCATAAATATTATACTTCATGTTTTTTCCAGTTAAACGACAGAATATCTGCTCTGGGTAAGATTTAAGATACTTAAGGTGTTTGTATCCACTAAAGCATTAAATTTAAAAGCAAAAGAATAACAAGAAAGCGTAAAATCGATCGTACGCGTTTAAAAATATTAGTTTTTAATAAAATAGAATTTACCTTGAAGAATGTCTTTTCGCCAAGCTATTGTATGAATCATCGCCTGTAGCTTGACTTTCTTTTTTATTTAGTTATGAACATAATTGGTAGTTATTATTAGCAAAATACAATGATACCATGGTTTTTATTACAACATACAACGTTTAACTTAAAATCATTTGGACTTGTTGTTTAAATCCTCCGCCATAAATCAAATTAAGAAAACAGAAGAAAAAGAAGAAGGTATTTAATATTAACAAAATACAAAGTTACTCTGGTTTTCATTACAACATAAAAAATTATTAATTTTAAAATACTTTGACTGCCGATGAACATCAGCAGTTTTTTTATAGAGTAAGTTGATTTACGAATACAGTTTTATGGGCGATGATTTATACAATTAAAATATTTTAAGAAAAACTCTTATAACTGATATATCACATCAAAATGTAGGGAGAAACGTAAAATGTAGCTGACAAAATAGCATCTTGTTAGTGAAAAATATTTGTGCTTTAGAAAGAGGGTGGGCTACAAAGAGCAGGGTTAAACATACGTTTATAAAGACCCACTATTTATAAATACAAACTTAGACTTTTATCGCTCTCTAGTGTGTGATGTTTAACATATTTTTAAAGCAGCCACGCACACGTGTAAATATAGAAAATATAATTTGACAAATACGGAAACCAGAAACTGAAATTTTTTAAAGTGTTTCTATTATCAACCCCTAAACAAATCTATGTTTCATTTTCTTTATTTTATTTCTTTATATCAAAACAGAAGAAAATAGCAATACTTCATTCGTTGGATTTAGTGTGAACGTTAAAGCCTGTGAATATAACCCCAAATCTGGGGATACTATTACAGAGTTTTCTACAGTAAACTTTAACAACGGGAATCATTTTAATACCAGTACTGGAGAGTTTACCGTCCCCTCAGATGGAGTCTATTGTGTTGGTTTCACTATGTATGGTGTTGACAAGGACAGTGAAGCCGCTATTACAATAATTCTGCGACAAGGAGACGACGAACCTTCACCCGACAATCAAGCCACATGTTTTGACAAGAATGATGATAATTTAATCACTCCATCGGACAATGATGAACAGAGTGATATAAATTATCATAGTTTAAATATCCAAAACTATCCGCAACATTTTCAAGCAGTTGAAACATTTTACAAGGGTGATAAGTTGTTTTTGAAGTACAATACAAAAGGTGAATGTATAGATATGCCACAGTTCTCATCATTTACATGCTATAAAATACACGATTGCAATAATGAATGCGAAACAAAGACTGAAACGTCGGAAAATTAAAACTTAAGGCTTTCTAAAAGTAAGAATAAAAATCCTCTATATCAGTAAATTAATTACAAAAAGATTAACAAATTATATTTATAAACAAATGCATAAAAACGTTTAAATAACAAGCTTTAATTTTAATGTAAAAATGCACTAAAGACGATAAAAAAAATATCGTCTGTAAGTATATAATAATGGGTTACTATTTTAATAAATAAAAAGAAAAGTGTAAGAGGTTATTGGCCTAAATTTGCTAGTTACAATAGTTGGATTTGACTTTGGCGTCACAGGAAATAATTCTACTTCTCTTGATTACTTTTAAAAATGAACAGTGTAAAACAAAGTAATACATGTATGTCGTTAGCTTTTAATGTTGTTGTTTTATTTTAAATAAAGCAACTAATCTCATGATAATATAATTAACACACAAAGCAATCTGGATTGTTAAGGAGTGGCGGTACTGTGGTTGACTTATTAGTAATACCTCAATTTTAATGGTTTTTTAAAGCCCCTTATAAACTATTTTTTAACCCTTCATTTGAACAATGTAGCATTTTTGTGTCCTCGATAAGGTATATAAAAGTTTCCAATGCCTTACTATATTTTGGGTATTTAAAAATGAATTATGATATTGTTTTTTTTTAAATATGTTGTTCGTAATGCACTTATACGCATATAAAAGTAGCTTATAATTAAGGTAAAATTGATCGTACATTTTTACTTTCTCGTATAACGAAGTATAGAGAACGTCTTGTAATCGTGCAAAAAAAAAAATCCAGAATTTTACAAATCTCGACGTTTTACACCTCACTGATACGGAAAAACATAATTTTGCAATCTTGTCCGTGTGTCTGTCTGTGTGTCTGTGTGTGTGTGTGTAAACACGATAACTTGAGTACCGTTACAGCTAGGTTGATGAAATTCCATATATAAGTATTTTATCAAAATCGTAGATACGTATCAATTTTTGAGCGATTTCCGATAACCGGAAGTGGTACGTTTTCTACTTCGATTTTTTATCTTCTATCAAATTTTGAGTAATTCCGTTGAACGGAAGTACTAATATACGCTATTTCCGATTTCTTAAAAAACGCACGTAAATCTATAAAGTACTAATAATATCGTGCACTATTACGCACATCTTTATTTTGCATTCGCTTGGTGCGCAATTCTTTTTTCTACTAGATTCTATTCTATATTTAAAAGTTTAAGTAAACAAAAATCATATCTATATTCCGAGTTGCCATCCCACGTAGTGTTATATTAGAGTTTTCGAGAAAGTTTAGGGGAGATCACTCCCGGTTTATTTTATTACAGTATTCATATTTTTCTTGTGTAGACTTCGGAAAATTATTAAATACATTTTCTGAATAATGTCTAACATTGTTGTTGTAATTTCTGTCTTGGTTTATTGCCATGATATTGTGTTCTTCCTTCTTAGGGTGTGTTTTTTTTTAAATTATTCATTAATTAGTAAGTAATCGAAGTGACATAAGCGAATTTTCGGTAGATAACCAATAAAAAGTTATAGATTCCATTTCAGGATTCCTTTTCAGATTCTCGTATTGACCCACTGTAGCGATTACTATTCTACTGTATAAACTGGTTTTTCAACTTGCTGTAGCTTTTCACATATTACCTTGTTCACACCTTGTTCACGCTGACAGCCAGTGAATCCGTTCCTAAAGATTTTTATTTTACAACTTATGAACTTGACCTCTGTACTAATTGAAGATCTAACAACGTCAATCAGATTGACTTAGCAGATTCGATTAGAAAAGATAAGTAACGTTTAGTAAACGGCTTGTCAGAGTTTCTTTCAGGCATCTCTTCGAAGGGGGTGGGCTCAGATCCCCGCCCCCCGTCCCCCGATCAAAGTCTACCCCCCCCCCCCCCCGAACGAAATGAAATTTACATAAAAATATATACTTTTAACACTATCCGCCCACCCCCCCCCCCACCCCGAAAATTTCAGGTACACCCCTGGATAAAAAGTCTGGAAGAAACACTACGACTCGTATAGAAATAAATAATTGTGAAAGTGTAGTAAATCAATATTGTTGAAACAAGAAAAAGCTATAGCAAAATAAATTCAAATATAAACAAAAAATAAACATAAATTAAATCCTATAAAACTGTAGACGCTGAGTAAAGAACAGAATAAAATTCTAATATAATCTAACACACGTTTGTTGATCAGTTAAATCAACCTAAATCCTATAGACATAATTTTATGTAATCACCATTTTTAATTAAATAGTTTTGGGAATTTCCGAAATGATTTGTGACCTGAAGAATGTCAAACTGAAAGGGAACACAAGTCTGGACAGGAACCAAACAATAGAGGGTCAGTATTTCTTCCAGAATTTTTTCTCCCGGGGGGGGGGTGGACAACATTTTCCGGGGGGCGGACACTGGTAAAGTATATATGTTTTCTATATAAAATCGCTTCCGTTTGGGGGCGGTAGACTTTCTTCTTGGGGGCTCCGCCCCCCGAAGAGATGCATAGATGAAACTCGGCAGAAGGTAGGTTATATTTTTAAATTTCCTTGGCTTAAAATTTTTTTTTTACAGAGCAGTCTTAGAACTTTATTAAAATCCCAGACACTTTGAGAAATTAAGCACTTTAGTAAAGTTAAATTTAGGCTTAGCAGACAGTACGGTACTTCTACAAAATTTGACGTGTAATGTGTAAGCAAGGTTTTGCTAGTAGGCCCCTACCTATACATGAACTAAGTCCAAAACCTTGTGTTAACATTTCAGCGGACCCATCTAAAAGTATTTAACTGCCACTAACTAAAGTAACTCCACTTTTCTGTTTTAGAAATTGTGAAAATTACATCTACAAAGGGCTTTTAATCTTTAACCTAAACTTAAGTTTCTCACTTTACATCCAGATTTTAGTTTTAAAGTAAAAAACGTACCATTCAACGCTCCATATGAGTTAAACTAATAGCGGGTCTAAAAATTAATGTGCACTAGTCCATAAGAAATTTTGTTAGGATTCTGTTATATTCACGAGGATACTTTATTTGCAAAAATAATTACTATGCGATTAAAAGGTTTTTTCCCTTTAAAATAACGCTAAGATAACACGAAAAACACGAGAAAAGAAAATAATAAAATGAGAAACTTAGCATTTTAATTTGGTATTTAGTGCATGTGGGTGGTTTTTTAAAATGTTGAATTGTTTAAAATAAAATGAGCATTAATCAATAGACGCAATAAATGTATTACTATATAAACCGAGTCAAAATATTTATTAACAGACCCGACGTTGTAATCGCAGTTTCTATATGTATATGTATATATATATATAGATATAAATATAAATATAAATATATATATATATATATATATATATATATATATATATATATATATATATATATATATATATCGATGGTCTCGGTCGCAAACCGTTTTACTCCAAAAATTTTTACAGGAGAGACAAAAAACCGATTATTTCTTTGTTGATCGCTTTAATACAAACTATTTTTAATCATATGTGTGAAGAAACTCTCTACCGACTATACTGTAGCGTTTTAAAATGGGTTTTGTTGACATTTACAAAATTATAGCAGGTTTAAAAAGATAGACGGTTTGCTCGGTCTAAAATTCTCGGTGCAAACCGTCTATCTGTGCGCGCGCAGACTTAGCTGTTTTGAACCGAGAATTTCGGTCTCAGCCGCGTTCGTTCGTTTTGTCCAATGAACGTGTTTTAGTTATGTTTAGGCTTTTAAGTTATAATTAACACTTCATAATATTTAGATTATAGTTTTGGGCTCATATTTTAATTATTTGAGTTTATTCTACTTTATGTGGTCAGTTAAATCTTAGTAGAGATGTTTTAATATTGCTTTATCGCTTTCGACTGTTTATTCATTATGGCTGTATTTACCACTAGACTTATTAACGTTTGAAGGTTATGCTTTATTTATTACATGTTTCTATTCTGACAGTTTATTTTACTAAATCTTGTGGGTGCTGGGTTTGTAGAATGATAGCAGTAAAAATATAAACCTTATTTTCAGATATATTATGAATGAGACATAACACATTAATCACATTAATAATGACTTAATGTTTACTTATTTGACAAAATGTAACAAAAACAATGTATTTATTTTTTAATTTATTCTTTAAATAAACGTCACACGAATAGACATTAAAATGGCAACATATTTTTAAAATCAGGCAAATCATCACAAAAATGTGAATTTATAACTTGCTTTTAGGTGCTCATATATGACAGCTTTTATCTTTTTTTTCCTGCTCTTGTACAACTTGTCAGGGGCTACAGATGAGATCATAATCTTACAACCGTAGCTTAGCAATTGCCAGCTATCTGCTAATTCACTTTGAAGTAGATAGTAGCATCATGGTTGTACTACAGTGCACGAATATTTGTCGCATTCTTGATAGGTCTGACTGGTCTTTTGAGATCGGCTGGTCTCTTGTATGGTAAGACTGGTCTTTTTGGGAGAGGCTGGTGTCTATTGTCTGTTATGTGAGGCTGGTCTATTGTACGTTACGACTGGTCTGTTGAGAAAGGCTGGTGTCTTTTTTGGTGAGACCGGTGTGTTGAGAGAGTTTGGTCTTTTGTATATTACGACTGTTTTGCTGAGAGAGAGACTGGTCTCTTGTATGGTAAGAATGGTCTGTTGAGAGAGGCTGGTCTGTTGAGAATTGCTGGTGTCTTAGACGGTTAGACTAGTTTGTTGAGATATTCTAGTTTCCTGTATGGTAAGATTGGTCATTGAAGAGAGTTTGGTCTTTTCTGTGTTAATACTGGTCTGTTGTGAAAGGCTGGTCGTTGAGAGAGGCTGGTCTGTTGAGAGAGGCTGGTCTGTTGAGAGAGGCTGGTCTGTTGAGAGAGGCTGGTCTGTTGAGAGAGGCTGGTCTGTTGAGAGAGGCTGGTCTGTTGAGAGAGGCTGGTCTGTTGAGAGAGGCTGGTCTGTTGAGAGAGGCTGGTCTATTGAGAGAAGTTGGTATGTTGAGAGAGGCTGATATGTTGAGAGGCTGGTCTGTTGAGAGAGGCTGGTCTGTTGAGAGAGGTTGGTCTGATGAGAGAGGCTAATCTGTTGAGAGAGGCTGGTCTGTTGAGAGAGGCTGGTCTGTTGAGAGAGGCTGGTCTGTTGAGAGAGGCTAATCTGTTGAGAGAGGCTGGTATGTCGAGAAAGGCTGGTATGTTGAGAGAGGCTAGTCTTTTGAGAGAGGCTAATCTGTTGAGAGAGGCTGATATGTTGAGAGGCTGGGATGTTGAGAGAGACTGGTCTGTTGAGAGAGGCTGGTCTGTTGAGAGAGGCTGGTCTCTTGAGAGAGGCTGGTCTGTTGAGAAAGGCTGGTGTGTTGAGATAGGCTTGTCTGTTGAAAAATTAATCACAAAAGCATTTACTAAAGACAACTAACCATGTCGTTGAACATGTACGCCAAACATTTTGTAACCTACCATATAAACATTTCATAACACGTAGATAAACCTAAATCTAAAGCTAGTAGTGAATTAACAATAAATACATTTATTGCACAATCTTGTGGAAATATAATGCGAATAATATTGTTTTGATTGATATTTAGATTCTAGAATGAAGATCTAGTTTCAAAGCATTGTTTTAGCCTAAAAACTTGTAAACAAATCAGTTTGGTTATTGAAAATCTTGAAATAGGCTGTATTAAACAAATACTATTTATTTATTATTCTTTAAAATGATAAAATATAATAGAATTCTGAACATAATTAATTTAAATATCCTTACCTATAGGTACTGTGACTGCTGTGCTGTAAAATTGTGTGATTGCGGCGTGCGACTGCGTTCCCGATCAAAAGTGTACAGACAAATATAGCGATATTCGTTTTGCGCCGAGATTTTTAGCGCTTGAAATAATAGGCGGTTTGTTCAAATGATTATATCTCGGTAATCACTCTACAGATTTTTCTAATATTTTCAGGCATTATGGGGAATCATACTGGCTTTTGATTTATGTAAAAAAAAGAAAATCGAATTTTTTTGAGTTAGACGGTTTGCGACCGAGACCATCGATATATATATATATATATATATATATATATATATATATATATATATATATATATATATATATATATATATATATATATATATATATATATATATATGTATGTATATATATATATATGTATATGTATATGTATATATGTATATGTATATATGTATATAGGAAAGCTGGACTGCTAATCCGTAAGTCTCGAGTTCGAATCCGGGTTCTAGTCAGTAGATCGTCCCTGAGTCCACCCAGCTCTGATGGGTACCTAACTCAAGTTAGGGAAAGTAAAGGCGGCTGGGCATAGTGCTGACCACACTATCTCTTCATATGCCGAGGTCACAGAAACAAGTGAACTCTACCTCACTTGCCCCACAGACCGTCAGGTTTGAAAGGGAAACTTTACTTTTTACTTTATATGTATATATGCCTATATATGTATGTATATATGTATTATATAAATGTATATATATATATATATATATATATATATTTATTTATATATATATATATACATATATTATGTATGTATCACAATTGAATTCCCCAGATGTGTTCACCTATCCAAAAGAAAGCCTTACAACTTTATCTGAAGAACCTAGGCGATAAAAGAAATGCACTAACTCCTATGTTAAATTCTATTAATCAAGTGAGAAATTTTTTAAGCAGCTATTTTATTATTTTAGTCTTGCACTAGTAACAGTTGAAATCATTCAAACAATGTATCCAGTTAAAAATTAATTGGGTTAATTTACAGGCTATTGACGAGTGCAACTCATGGATGGTGGAAAAAGACGGAAGCAAAAAGAGTTTTGGAGAAATGATGCAGCAATTAGAGGAAATTGAAAACTCAGCTTTACAAATTTGTTCTACAATTTTAAGTATAAATTTTAAATTGTTTAAATCATATGATAAAATTAAATAAAAATATATAAAGTATCTTTAGAATTAGCAGTAGCTATGTTTTTAAAAACATAATTGTTTTTCTATTCTGTTCAAGAAAATATTAAATTTATTTACGTGTAATCGTATCTGTGGCTGTATGGTGTACCTATGATTCTAAATAATAATACACAAATATTATACACATTTATATGCATTATTTCACGACGGTTCATTTAACATAATAGTACATGATATTTTCCTTTTTAATTACTATAAATTCCAGCAATAAGCAAATCTGATGATGACGATGATAAAATAGAAAATTCTCCCAGCGTTTCCTCAACTACCAGCCCGAATGAAAAATATGGTATATATAAAATGATTTTTATTGAAATAATGATATATTATTCTGCATTAAATAAAGAAATAAGTGATAAATATGTGGATAACCCAAGAGGTCAACCATAAATGACTTCAAGCTTGCTATTATCGATTTTTAAATCCAACCTTCCCATAGACATATATCGCCACAACAACCAGACCATATCCTCTAAAATGACGTCACGCCTCAAATTACAGCCCTCTTTAAAATTGCAGTTTTTGATATTTGAAATCATTGAAATATTCCTTTTAAGAATCTTTTAAAATGCAAAAAGCAAAAATTGTTACACTTTCTGAACCCCCCCCCCCCCCCATTGTTACACATAGTTCAAAATTACGAACTCCACCTCCCCTCTAGGTATGTGAAGTCGTTTATGGACGACCCCCCCCCCCCCCAATGAAAATGACGTATATTGTAAAATGTTAAAAAATAAAAATAATTGCGCCATACAATTGAAGATAAATATAGCTTTGTATTTGAAAAATATGCAAACGGAAAAAATACATAACAATAGTAATACAGATTTTCATATTGCGGTTGGATGACATACGACTTCTGACGTTTCTGAGTTCGAACAGCTGTGATTCTTAACACACCTAAAGGAAACTATGCTGTTGGGCATGGTCCTGACCACATCATACGTTAGTCAACAGAGAAACAGATTAACTGATGAACTCTATTTTGTTTGCCCCGTGTGCACTGGGCATGAACAGGAATAGAAGATGATAATATGATCTTAATTTTTTTTTAAGAAAGGTATTAATTTCCATCCCTTATCAGAGTTTTAATTTTTTTAAACTTCAGTAACATTAAATCAACTACAAAGTCTAATGCAAATGTTTGAAACAACCTGCACAAAAACTTATTCCCTTGAAGAGAAGTACATACAGCTGGAGGAGAATTTCAAAATGTTGAATGAAGAACAAAAAAGTTTACAGATACAACAAAAGTCTCAAACGAAGAAATCAAATTCTCACGAAAGACGGATCGGTGAAGTGAAGGAAAATGTAAAAGCTTTAAATGATACAATGAAAGGGCATACTTGGTCGACGACTACACCATTTGGCAAAACAACCGAAATCACTGCATCAGTTAAAGAAACCAACTTATTAGTCAATATGAACAACAAGAAAATCCAAGAAATAGAAAAAAATATTAAAACACTCTTTAAAAAAGTTTACAACAGTGACGCATCAATCAATGAAATGTCAGAAAAACACTTAAAACTTACTTCAAATTTGGAAACATTTGATCAGAAAAACACGAAGTTGGAGTGGAAGGTAAAATTTAAAATACTTTGATAAACATTTATAAAAAAAATATACTGGTGCAGTTAGTCATTTTAAAAGGTTTTGGGCAAACGTTATGCTTTGCATGTTATTCTAGCCTTATCTAATAAATTGGCTTTAAAAAATAAATTAAATAACATTTTAAAATAATAATGTATATAATGTAGTTTCATAATAGTAGTTCTCTTCCATTTCTTTAAAAAAAATTGTAACTAATAATTATTTACCAGCTTGGGGCCATGTGTCAAATGCTAGCAAAAAGATATCACATGTTGGATTCTGTAAAAGATGTTTTGAGCAAAATCTCACTATCCAGAGATGAAGCCTATTCCCAGGTAATTAAAGACAATAATATTTGAATCAAATATTGTGAATAAACCATATTTTGGCATTCTGTTTTTGAAAAAAAAACTTGATGTCGAATTTACCAACACTATTGTTTTTGTTTGTGTTTATATTGAATAAAATCAGACAGTAATTGATGTTTGCAAAGCGTGATTCGATTTAGTATTAATGAATTCATCAAGCTCTAATTTATTTCAGTTGCATAGTAAAATGGCTGCATTAGGTAAGACCCTTTTATAATATTAATAATAAACATATTGCTCTAATTTTAAATAAAAAAAATAAGTTTTTAAGTAAAAAAAACTATTTTAGGAATTAATCATTTATTTTAGTATTATTACATG
Source organism: Physella acuta (assembly GCF_028476545.2). Taxonomy (NCBI): domain Eukaryota; kingdom Metazoa; phylum Mollusca; class Gastropoda; family Physidae; genus Physella; species Physella acuta. The sequence continues at coordinate 443,672 of NW_026732180.1, read as the reverse complement.
TCATAAGCCTATTGTTTTGTTTGACTACAATATTATGAATTTACTTCAGAAAAACACCTTCAGTTATTTACTGTAAAATATAACTACTGTTCACCGTCAATATTGTTAACAGCGTTCAAATACTAACTATAAAAATAACGTTAGTTATCTGCTAATGTAATCTTAAAGTATAATTTCATCTATACATTTTAACATGCTTGTAATAAAAACATGCTAGGAGCTAAAAACTAGGAGCTTGATGCCTAAGTTTTATCTTGTACTACGTAAAAAGTAATACAAGCAATCAACACATGAATTATGTTATTAATGAATACATGGACTCCAAACAACAATAGGCTGGATGAATGTCATGCTATGCATTCGGCCACATGTTAGTCTCAGTGTTTCATCCAGACTTTTTTCTCCGGGGGCACCTGAAATTTTCGGGGGGTGGTCAACATTTTTCGGTGGGGGGGGGGGGGGGGGGGGGCGAACACTAGTAAAAGTTTATGTTTACTATATAACATCCATCTAGTTCGGGAGACGAGATGCCTTGAAGAAACTCTGGTTAATATGTCAAATATATCGCGAGGCGGCTTCATAACTCGAAGTCGAGGACTGTTGTGTGAAGTTCAGAGGGGTTGGAAGCAGGCGTTGGTGTTGAAATAACAATATTGACATCTGCAAGGAACAGCTTTAACGATAGACTCTAACCCAACGTTTACTAAAAGATTTTTTCAGTGTATCTTGAGTTTAAGCACTCGACACCTAAATGCACATTCTTAATAAGAAAAAATATTTGATCTACATTGAATGAAAGATGTAGAAATTGCTAACCATATAAAGATTGTAATTAGTTTTTTAAACTATGGCCTAGTCGATAGTCTCAGGGTCCCGAGACTAATCGACCGCATGCAGGAGACTATTCAACGGAAAGCGTAATGTGGAAGTGACTGCTCATTGTTAGCTTTCCTAGCGTAGAAAAGCAGGACGCATATTTCAAAAGTGCTTAAAAGCGCTATATGTTAAACTATCGTCAAGAAAAGAAACATATAATTTGAAACTCTTACGGGACCAGTGTTGTCCACGTGTACATGGAACGTACGCCGCTAATAGCTTGTGATATTTAATTTTCACAGTTACAAAGAACATTAATATGGTATTTTGATATAGTTAAGACCATACAAAATCTACCCTTACGAAGTGGGTAAATTTGGCTTTCGTATAAAATTAGTTCAAGAAGGTTTCCAGGTGATTTAAAAAGTGGGATACAATAAGAATTATCTAAGATTATTATACTTTATTTTAATTTCAAAGTATTATTGTCATTGGGTTTTAGGTAAACAAATATTTTGTTTAATTGTCCTATATTTAAATGTTTCTTTTTTTTTCTTTTCTAAAACAGAAGAAAATAACCATTCGTGTTTTGAAGGCTTTTCCGCTTGCGAATATTTTGAAATGATATCCTGTTCTGGAATTGTACTAACTAAATTTTCTGACATACATTTCAACATTGGCGACCACTTCAGCCCGAATATTGGAGAGTTTACAGTACCAACAAGTGGAATTTATTGCATCAGTCTGTTACTGAAGAGTGACTATGATTCTCAAGCTGAAGTTCAAATAATAGTACAATACTCTCCAGAAAATCTGTATGATGACGAGGACGACACAGACACAGTTATACCAGGGGTACAAATTGTAAATGGTAGGAACAGTTTTGTAACAAACATATATTTAGAACACGATGATAAATTGGTTTTAAAATACATGGCATATAATGAGTGTTTTAATACCATTGAATTTCATGCAACATTTACTTGCTATAAAATACATGACCGCATTGAATAATATTTGAAATAACTAGAGAATGAAATCCAATCATAATAAAGAAAATTATCGATCAGTAATTTCTTAATTGTAATTTTACATTTGGCAGCAAACAATATTTTTTGCTTATAATTAATCTATTTTAAAATTAAATGACTAAATATTATATATTAATCAAACCACGTATTTTTTTAGCGAAAAATAACGCAATGTTTTCTATTATTCTTTAAACTTAAATTTAAAATTGATAAAAATATTGATCATAGAAATTAGTATGTTCTGGTTACTTTGTACATTTTAAGACAAAATAAAGGCATTAGAGCATGCTCATTCGGGAATATGCTGCTGTAAAATCTGTCTCTAAATTAATTTTGTAACAAATACTTTTACATATTTTGTGACTAATTGTTGATCAATTAATGTTGAGATATTTTAATATTAGAATCTTTACTTGGCATAGTACTGACCACACTATCTCTTCATATGCTAAGCGCCCAGAAAAAAAGTGAACTCTACTTCACTAGCCCCGTGAACCATCAGGTTTGATGGGGAACTTACTTATTTATCAACGGACACTAACATGCTTTAATAATTTTTTCATAAAGGAAGACATTTGTTTTGCTATTTTTACAAGCTTTTATTTTATTTGATTCCTTGTTATTTTGTCTTTTGTCGTACTTAGTCAGGGATAAAAATGATGTGCAAACTCAATTTCTTTCAAACTAGGCACGTAGATCAAAACCCGATGACAATGCAATGTAACATAAAAGTTGACTTAATTGAATGTTTACTAAACGTTATGAAATAATGAACCCCTACCAGTTTTACAAAATGCCTTGCATTATTATTTTTATATTGATACGCATTGTGTTTGGTGAAAATTGTCGTAAAATAGAAATAAAACACTTAAGCCTAAAAAAGGAGCAAGACTTATTTAGCGATATTATAGCAAATGTGTTTATTGCTTTAAAACCTGCAAACTTACTAAACATAGAAACGTTTAATGATTTGTAAAAACATAAAATTTGAAATTGTTTTGAACTAAATATTCAAAACAAGCATTCTGTGATATTATTGGATAATCTTGTATGAATTTTAAGAAATAAATTCATGGTATGTTTAATTTTATATTTATAAAAGTGATAAAGTAATAAAGTAGATTTGTAAATCACAAACTATTAAAATATTGATGACTCTTTTTACTTTTATTTGTTTTATCAGTTCTATCATATAAGTGTTGTATGGAATCTTTTTCGTGTCTGTTTTTTTGTTAATTTTTAAAAAAAATTATTTCCCCAGCTGTTGATCTACCTGTCTCTTCTTTCTTCTTCTTCGCTTTTAATTTTTATATTTGGAAGGGATCAAGCCGTTTCTGCCAGAGGGTTTGAACTTGAGACTTTTTCGAATTTATCAACCATCAGCTTTTGCCGACTCGACCACGCCTCCATCGCAATTAAGGATACGTGTAAACTGGTTATGTGCCATTGAGGCCATTGACTCCGATTTCAGCCTGCTTTTCTTTTTGGATTTGCTTCCATAGCCTTTGCCCAACCAAGAACAAACTACAAGGCAGCAATTGCTTTATTTTGGAGCTGTCTCTCCTAGAAGAGTGGCTGTCCCCAGCGAACGAGCCTCATCTGCCTGAGGGTTCGAACTCGAGACTTTTTTGGTTTAGCAACCATGAGCTTTATCGACTCGAACACGCTAACCCCGCTGACTACCTGTCAAAAATAGGCGCTTTACATTTTACAAAGAAGAAACCATTAACTTTATTATAAGTTTTAATTAGAGATAATTTATACATTAACTTGTTTCACCATTTTAGTTTGACACGATGGTTAGGAGAAACAATAGGGCGTTTAGCGCTAAGTGCTAATTCTTGGTGAGGTCCTCACACCATGCCATTGTAAGCTCTGTATTGCTTCTGATATACGGCGATCAAGTTTGCTAAATCTTAATAAACTTTATTTTATTCATAAAAGTAGTCAGCTAAAACATTTTAGACTTTATATTTTAAGTATATCTTGAGCCATTTACGAAAAGCCAATATATTTTAAGGAATAACGGACACAATGCTAGAAAACCAATTTAAGTTTTCACTTAAACTACATTTCGTTACTTTAAAGCAGCTTAGCCCGAATTTGTTTCATCGTAATACTTGCCATTGATTCAGTAGATACAATTTTATTTATTTATTGAAAGAATGATTATAGAAAAATTAAAAAAAAAAACAACCACAAAATAGTCAACAATAGACATGTTCAATTGTAATGTGTTGTAAGTTTTGAAATTGTCTTTCGTTCTCTACATACTGCCTAAAGCACAACCAAAACACAACACCCCAACAGGTTTATTGTATTTATACAACTCCTTTATATTCTGGAAATCCTCCTTCTATTCCTTCGTCCTAATAATCTATCCTAATACCCTCGTCATAATAACCGTCAATAATCTCCCCTAATACCCACGTTCCCTCTGATTTTGTTACAACATTCTACCATGGGGATAACATACATAAACACACGGGGTCAAAATAAACTCACAAACTCACTATACCCTGTGTTTGAAGCTAATCTCACCTAACTACCTAAAGATCTGAATAGTACGCTCTATTAAACCTGAATCAAACTGTTATTTCAACAAATACTTTAATTATCTCGGTTATTTTAAAAAAAATTGTCCATAAAAAACATTATATTTAGTCCCGGATTTTAATTACAGAAAAAGTACACTCTGTATATTATTTTCCTAAATATCTTTAAATCCACTTTTAAAACCGAGGATGTTAAGCGTTCCATTTTCTAATGAATTATGATAAGGATTTAATTAAATATTTTTAAAAACACATTGTTAGCTAAGTACTATAATCCATTCCACTGCAATTTTTTGTGATTCATCCAGTGAGAGGAGAAATCAATTCTGTACATTGGTTTCACTTTCAACGTAATCTTTAGGAAATTCCCAAAATGATTTTAATGTAAAGGTGAATCACAACCTGTAACCCCTAGTGATACTGATACAAAGGTAGGTTTAATCCAGTTGTGTCTTGTCTTAGTTAATGTTAAAATGATGAAAGATATAAAAAATTGTTAGACGTAAATTTTGATACTGTGTAGTTCTTGTCCTTTCGATTTCATATTCAACTTTGAACTTGAAACTGTAAATCTACTAAGTGTAATATGTTTTGCTGATGTTGTATTTTTACTTCCTGGTTGGGTGTCATTCACGAAGGAAGTCACGTTTTTTCCCCTGTATTTTCATCCCCCACCCTTCCCTCCGTCACATATTGTCAGAAAAAAACAGACCACTCTATAAAATGACCTCACAACTTAACTACCTCCACCTCACCCCCACCCCCATCAAATTTGCAGTTATTTTTTTTTTCAAACGTCGATTTCTTTCTAAAATATTGTCTGAGCTAAATCCATTTCTATTAAAATTTACAAAAACAGTTATCAACGACGCGAAATAACAGCTAAAATTCAATATCTATTTTTTTTTAAATGCAAAAGTGTGATGTCACCCTATATGGAAACCCCCCTTCTCCAAAACATCCACCTAATCACACATAGCCACACAAAAATTATGGACCCCTCTCCTCTTCGCTAAAAGCATGAATTCATTCATGGACGCCACTTAGTATAAATATTTAATTGATGTAAAAATGATTTTTTTAAATTAAAAAGCCGTAGATAAAATACAACACTTCATTTTTTAACACTGTTATGTATGGATGAATCTAGGAAAATGTAATTTTAAAGGTTTTAAAAAATTTAGGCGAAACTCTTATGAAAATTCAATATAATTAAGTTCCATTTCCTCCTCCATTTGATACTGATCTCTCACAGTTACTGTAAATACTAAACATAATCTAACCTAAACATAATTATTATTTGCATTATGATATAGTCAATTTATATGGGTAGATAAATATTAAAAACTATTTAAAGAAATACTAGCTCCTTCTAAAAAAAATTAGACCTCAGTACGTGTAGAAGACCTACTTCTAAAAAATTAGCCCTCAGTAAGTGTGGAAGATCTCTTTTTAAAAATGAGACAAAAATTAGACATAAATATTTATGGAAGTTCCCGAAATAACGCGTCCAGTGCTAGTTCACGATAACTATTGGACAAATACATAAACAGAACTGTAGTCTATTACTTTTAAGGTAGCTTATTTATTTACTCCAAGCAATTGATTAATCAATAACGCATTTTTATCGCGACAGACTTCAGTTACATGATTATACTTAAATAAAAAAAGTATTTTAAAAGAATTATAATTTGATAAAAAAATTATAGAATTTAATTACACGATAAATTAGCAAAAAGCAATATGCGACAACAAATGAAATCTAAAGAAACAAATCAAATTAACATTTTAAAAACAAATCTCCTTAATATAATCTCCTTATATTATTTTTAAAGTTATCGTTTCCCCTCTACGATTTGATTGATCTGTTGTGATTAAACGAATGTCTAGAAAAAAATTACCCCATGTTCAGCAGTGTACTTAATGATATTAAAATAGTATTCCTTACTCTTTTTTCTCTCACACATTATAATATATATATATATATATATATATATATATATATATATATATATATATATATATATATATATATATATATATATATGTGTGTGTGTGTGTGTGTGTTTATATATATATATATGTTTATATATATATATGCATTTAACAAATTAACACATCTATATAATTATTAGATGTGTTCACCTCTTCAAAAGAAAGCTTTAGCTCCATACATAAAGAGCTTAGAAGATCAAAGAAATGTTTTGCTTCCTATGCTAGATACCACGAGTAAAGTAAGTAACACACGGAGTTTAAAACGGTTGAAGTTTTATTTTTTTCAGGTTTTCTTTTTTTTTTTAAATAGTTATAAAATTCCGCAATTTATATAACAGGCTATTGATGAATGCAACTTATGGATAAAAGAAAAAGATGGAAGCCAAAAAACATTTCTGGAAATGATGCAAAAATTGGAAGAAATAAACAATATAAATTTTCAGATCTACACTTCTTTTCTGAGTAAAAAAACTTTTATTTTCTATTATTTTAATAGACAAACAACATCATGTAATTATTTGAAAAGGTTTAATAAGATACTTTCTCAATTTATAAGTATTTTTCTAATATTTGTAAAGTTTACTTTTGAAACCTTCACTAGTTTTTGTAAAACTGTTGAGTCTCTTCTGTTTTAGGCCAAATTTAGCATGCATGTATAATGTGTAATTCTAGAAAAAAGTCACAATGATGCTGATGAATTAACGCAGACAGATATTTCTACACCAACAAGCCCTGGTGGGGCGAATTACCCTGACGTGTTCCAAAGTATCAAACCTACCAATAAATATGGTATAACATTTTTAATTAATAGATGCTTAAAATTATATAAACATTTATTTAAATATAGGCCTATATATATATATATATATATATATATATATATATATATATAACACATACTAGGTTTAAAAATGTGATACCGTGTTTTGTTTTATTCTAACTTATTATTACTATTAATTAGTTGTGCGATATTAAATATACTTCAAAAATAATTTAACAATTTGTTATTTATATAATAATCTAGATACAATATATTAATTACAAATTATCTTGCATAAAGTAGAATTGAACGACGCAAAAACGGAATCGCTTGAAAGAAAATATCAGAAGTTAGAAGAGGATTTCAAGTTATTAAATGAAAAACAAAAATGTTTTGAGATTAAACAGAACTCACAAATCAAGAAATCAAAATCTCACGGAAAGCAAATTGATGAACTAGAGGCAAACGTGAAAACTTTGAATGAAAGAATGGACGCACAAACTAAATTAACAACTACACAATCGGATACAACAAATCAAATAACAGAATCAATGAAAGAAGTTAAAAAATGTTGTACAATCAATGAAAAGCGAATGCATGAAACAGAGAAAAATCATCAAATACTTTTAAATAAATTAAATCGTAGTGAAGCATCAATCAAAGCAATATCAGAAAAGGATTTAAAGTTTTCCTCACAACTTGAGAATTATGAAAATAAAAATATGAACCTGGAGAAGAAAGTGAGAGAATTTTAAAATACATTAAACTCATAATATCATAGATTATTATTGTCATAAAACCATGTAGTAAGCACACATGAACATTTGTTAAGAAAAACTAAGTACAATATTTATGTTTCGAAGTTACAGTAGTGTTTTGCGGTTAATACAGCGAAAAAAAAAATATTATTCTAGACGTGTTGAGGAGTTTAGAAGAATCTTCATACTTCTAAAACCAAAACTCTAACTTTAATTAAAGAAATTGAGTAATTATTTTAAGACATCTTTTAAGTACGTTGAATAAAGGACTTAGGTCGAAAATTAAAATGCAAAAATATTCTAAATTCATTTATATCAGCTTTATTTTATGAATAGAGCTATAGATAATTAGTCCTTTTTAAACGATTATTCAAATTATCAAACGTAGCGGTTTTTTTCACAGTTTGAAGCCCTGTGTCAGGTGATTGCAAAAAGGTACAACGCTATGGATTCAGTAAAACAAGTTATAAACAAGCTCACTTTATCAAGGGATAAAGCTTACCTTAAGGTAACATAACTTTTAGAGACATGTTTGATGCCTAATTGTATGAAATCGTAATTTTATCAGTGTCATTACTGTACATTGTGGCAAGTGTTGCAATGAATTTATTAAATGTCACATCCATATGTCCCCAGCTAAATGATAAAATATCTACACTGGGTAAGTTAAGTTATTATAATAAAGCGTGGATGTAGAATTATGACATTAATTTCAAAACTTTTTAACACTACACCTCATTGACATTATATATATTTATATATGTGTGTGTGTGTACGGAGAGACAGAGAGAGAGAGAGAGAGCATTTAAGGACCATATTTTCTCGACCTATTCAGTCGGATGTAACTGTAAACAAAAGATATTTACTAGGGTTATAAAATAACGTTGTATATTTCATGTTGTTTTGTCGATTTGTTTATTTTAAAAAAGACAAGGGACAATATATTTATTATTAAACCTGCATTAATTATATCTTTTATGTATTTATTAACAAATTAATTCTTATCTACATTTTTAAAAAACAGAAGAAACGATGAAAAGGTCACCGATAGGATTTGCTGCCCAATTAGGCTATGAAGTTATGCACCCTTCAGGAGAAGTGATCAAAGATTTTTCTAATGTACTTTTCAACAACGGCGACCATTTTGACCCAAACACGGGAGAGTTCACTGCCCCTGCTGATGGGGTTTATTGTGTGAGTCTTATGATAACTGGTTATTTTGACACTGACGACAATGTTCAAATAATTGTACGGGTACCTACAGGAGAGCAAACAAAAGAATCAAATGATGAAAGTAATGATCAAGTTTCTCCAGGGTCTAATGGCAGTCAAACTAATACTGATGATGACAATGAAACAGAATTTCAACGTTTAACTATTCAACAGGGCTATTTAAGTTGTGTAGCAAATGTTTCTTTATACGCTGGCTATAAAGTTCTTCTGAGATTTATTTCAAGAGATGCGAACGATAAAAAAGATTTTTTAATATTTTTTTGTTGCTATAAAATCAATAACGGAGACGACTAGAATTAACCTAAAGCAAACAAATAAATGTAAACACTTTTAGTTAAAGCACCACGAAGATCTATTTGTAAACAGCCACACATGTTTTTTGTGTGTAATATACAGTATATTTTTGCAATTGTTAGGTTAAATGATATTTATAAAATAAGGATTGTTGTTTTACATTTAAGGGCGATATAATAATTTATTATTCTTACCCGTTAGAAAATCATAGATTTTATTTTACCTGTTTTATTATCGTGTTCCATATAAACAGTTATAGTTGAATATCTGAGAATTTCAAAATGGATCTTTATTTATCGTTTATATTTTCTAATTGTGTTTAGGATTTTAGCAAAACAAATATTAAAAGAAGTTCATAACTCATACTTTGTTAATTTTTTATGCGTCTCTTTGTACGGTCATAGTAGATCTGACGTCTCATTATTGCACAGTTAATTGCAACACACGCGTCAAACACAACCTTTCAAATTTAAAACTTAAAAAATCAGGATGAAACGATTATATAAATAAATGACTAATAGTCATTAAACAAAAAAATTTAAAAATTTGAATTAGGAAGTAAATTTAACATGAACGGAATCTGACAAAAAGGAATATGTAACATTTATCTATTATATTAACTTTCTCGCATACTTTATTGAAGGGGTTGGCACGTCCCGTGCAATTAGGCAATAATTAGGAAAAGTCACTTTCAATGCAAGCAGGCTATAGAAATATAGAACTTTGTGGAAAAAACGATTATATGTTAAAAACAATTAGAAGTGAAAACTTCTTCGAATTTGCTTTATGAGAATATAATCCAAAAATTCTGAATATCTTTGAGAAATCGAAAATAGAGCTTAATACCCCATCATGAAGCACAAATTGTCTGCTCTATTTTCAGCACTTAGAATAGAATCGCACATAAAAAAATCGCTGACCAAAAGTAATAAAACAATTATCAAATTCTTATGGGCTTTGTGAGAACACGGAAAATGCTTAATGAAATACTTTTGATCAACGGAAATCATTCGCTTTAACATAAACAAAAGATTAAGGTAAGATACCTAAGTATGAAACTTCGTCACCAACATGAAAAGTTTCGCATTGTATCAGTATTTTAAAAACCAAAATGACAATAAAGTACCGCTTTTGGTTGTAAAACAGCACAAGGAAATAGATCTAGTGTGAAATATCACTGCCTGTTACGTGAAAATCGATCAAAAATTGATAGAAAACCAGTCGTCCATAAATAACATCACACTAGTAGGGGGGTCCGTAATTTTGTGATGGTGTGTGATGAGGGGGAGGGGTTCAGATAGTGTGACGTAACACTTTTGCATTATAAAAAAGCAATGTTAGAAAATGAATTGTATCTGCCATTTCGCGTTTTACAAAACAGTTTTAAAAATTGTAATAGGAAATTGATTAAAATACTCTATATTGACAGTTCAGACAAGATTTTAGAAAAATATCAATGTTTAAAAGTTTAAATAAAAATTCTACTGCAATTTTGATAAGATTGGGAAGGGGGTTTGTAAGCTGAAGTGTGACGTCACTTTAGAGAGGGGGTCTAGCTTTTTGTCACGATGTCATATTTCTTCCAACTTAAACAGTACTCACGTTCTTAGTTTTAGAGAAACCGTAAGTTGATTAAGTACCACTTCCTTTCATCGGATTTGATATAATACAAATTTATGAATTGTTTTCAACCTAATTGATAGTTATTGTGTTTATAACCTAACTGATGGGAGATAAAACTATGTTTTTTCTTTATCTTGAAGGGTGTAGATCGTCAAAATTTGTTAAATATTGATTTAGATTTTTTGCAAGATTCCAATAGATCCTTTTTATTTAGTACACGATAGAGTAAATAGATATAAAAATGCGAAACCAGTCAAAATAACTGTTAATTAGTCAGCAAGAATTCGTACAAATAGGACTACACCAGTTACTTAAAATAGCTTTATTGAATTCCCGAAGTAATTTGTTGTCAAAAGGAACATCAAAAAATTGCTAGCCTACTTTAGAATAGTCAAAACAAAAAATTATAAGGTAAGTCTATGTTTTACTGCAGTTTGAAATACTTATCCGAATTAGTATTGCTAAGAAGGCCTAATAAAACGCATTATCAATTATATAATTTAGCTAAGCTTAAGTTAGACTTTACATAATGTAAGATTGTAGTTTGACCTACTTTTTGAAGCTTCGACTGGGCAATGATGGCTGCCAGAATAGACCAATCTACCTAGATTATTTTTTCATTAATGTAACAGTTATAATAATAAATGTTTAGTGTTTGCACTTTCAATTTGCGGTACATTCGTTCATTTTGCTGAGTGCAAAGTAGCGAAAGATAATGTAAGAACTAATGTCTGGTTGCATAAAATTCATTTAATGATATTCCCAAAACTTAGATAAACTAATAGAAAATTAAAGGTCTTGCTATAATAAACGCGTTTTTTTTCTTCTCAAAAAAAATGTTTTGGCTTCCAAAAAATTTTTAAAATTAAAATTGATATCAAACAATAATGAGGTTTAAAAATAAATCTCAAGCGCAACCCTACGCATTGGACATTAAGATACTACTAAACAGGTCAAAGTATCATGTCAAAGCACAGTTTTTCTAGTATCGATACCTAACAGGTAGTCGTAAACCTAAACCGTATACTTGACGATTAAAAAACAATTAATATAGTATTTCTAGGTAATGTACACTCAGCTATTGTTGTTTAAGTATTTTCATACTACGTTTAACTAAATATGACTTATAGGTGTAAAATCAAGGTGTTAGCTTTACAGACAACGATATTCAAAACCTATCATTAGTTCTACCAGATTCCCTTTAACTTTTAACGTACGTTAAGAGTTTATGAATTGTTGACAAAGAAGACAGTTTTTCAATAATTTATCTTTGTATTGATACACAGCTCAGCAGATCTAATAGCATTGCTTAAATTATAACCAAAATAACATTAATGTAGACAATTTTATGAACGATTCTGTAGTAATTTCGAGGTCACAAGCAAAAATGTAATAAAAATTACGCGATCCATTTTTTTTCTCAACAACACGAAATTGTATTTAAATTGAGAAAAATAAAATATGTTAATTAGTTAGCAGTGAATAAAGAAAGATGAATTGTGTGTTTTTTGTTTAAAATGATAACAATTTATAAAAATGTCGAACTTAAAATTAGCCCATTAATGCTAAAATTGTTTTAATTATAAACTAAGTAAACAATGTTGAATTGTGTGCTTGAGTGTGTTGAACTACCAAATAATACATTAATAATGAAAACCTTCACATTTATACAATGTTTATATACTTATATATATTATTTACATACAGATATATTTTGTTTATATACTTATGTATATTACTTATATACTGATATTTATTATATAATAAATTCTGAAATTTATATTTGTATTCTACAGATGTGTTCACCTATCCAAAAAAAGGCCTTACAACTTTACTTGAAAAACCTGGATGATAAAAGAAATGCATTAACTCCTATGTTAAATAGTATTAACAATGTAAGTAACAAGATAGCAGTTATTTGATCATTCCAGTTTTATAATATTGAATATTGAAATATGTGATCAAGGAAAAAAAAATTGGTTTTACAGTCCATTGATGAATGCAACTCATGGATGATAGAAAAAGACGGAAGCAAAAAGAGCTTTTTAGAAATGATGCAGCAATTAGAGGAAATCGAAAACTCAACTTTACATATTTGTTCTACAATTCTAAGTATAACTATATATTTATTTATAAACCAATATATATATATATATATATATATATATATATATATATATATATATATATATATATATATATATATATATATATATGTGTGTATATATATATATATATATATATATATATACTATATATATATATATATATATATATAACTTACAACCATATCAGATCCGAGTCTTTAACATATTGCAGTTTTTACTTGGTCTTCTCCCTACATTGCTAAAGCTGCACTAATTAAACCCTTCTGCTTTCCCATTATGACACCACTAGATTTACCTATTTAAAAAACGCTGAGAAAGCCTAAGGAATCATATATTTAATTAATTTTTTCATTGGGATCTTTAAGTTGTATAACTTTTCCACACGCAACGTTGTATAACACTCCCTTCACTCAAAGTTCTATAACTCTCCCAACACACAAACACTATTTCCCCTCCCTCCATACAACGTTCTATAACTTTCCCTTCAAAAAAGCTTTCTAATTTGCAAGACGCATATATTATTATTTTGAATATTAAAAGATTTACTGAATATGTATTTTATATTTCAGAAAATTATCACCTTGATGACGATAGTGAAAAAGCAGAAAATTCTTCGAGTGGTTCTCAAACTGCCAGTCCTTACGTCTTGCACACTACAGTTAATTATGGTATTAGAAATAATGATCGTGATTAAAATAATGTCAATTTTTTTGTACTAAATTATTAATCGATAAATATGTAGATAAATATATATTTTTTTAAGTTATTTATATTTTATTATAAATATGATTAAAATATTATAGAAGTAAGATACGTGGGGCATACATTCATCGATCGATATAACATTGGGCTATACTTAGTAATATGATAATTGACAGATGCTGAAGATCTATAAAAAAACATAAACTGAAGATAAAACGTAAAATATTATAGTAAGAGTATGGTAATGTTATTATTATTTTACAGAAACGTATTAATTGTAATATATTTACATTGTTAACGTTTTTGTTTTTTTTTTAAACTGCAGTAACATTAGATCAACTACAGAATGTTTTGCAAAAAATAGAAACAGCCGATATAAAAACTGACTCCCTTGAAAAGAAATATCAGAAGTTAGAAGAGGATTTCAAAACGCTAAGTGAGCAACAAAAGAATGTTGAGGTTAAACGGAAATCTCAAATGAAGATTTCAAAAAATCACGAAAGGCGGATTGATGAGTTAGAGGAAAATATAAAAATTTTGACTGAAAAAATTGAGGTACAAACTGAATTAATAACTACACAATCCGATAAAGCAAAGCAAATTAAAGCATCAATAAAAGAAGTTAACGAAATAATTAATTGCAATCAGAAGCTAATACATGAAACTAAAGAAAATCTTCAAAAACTTTCAAAAAAATTAAATGACAGTGAATCATTAGTTAAAGAAATGTCAGAAAAACAGTCAAAGTTTTCTTCACAGCTAGAGAATTTCGATCATAAAAATGTGGAAATGAAGATGAAGGTAAAATTATTATCAAATATTTTAAAATCTTTATAATAATGGTTATTTTCCATTTCATTCTTTGTGGAGTACGGGGCCTCTGATATATTTCCAGTCTCCTGCTTTTTTTAAAAACTGTTCCCACATTCTCATCTTTTCCGCCTTCTTTAGCACGTTTCCTCTCCATGTTTTCCTTGTTCGAATTCTGCGTGACAGCTATCATAAGAGAGTCAATTATTGGTTAAAAATATTTGTGAACCATGAAAAAGTGTTATGATGAAGGAAAAAGAGTATTGGTTTGGAAGATATAGAAGGATTGTGTGGTTAATAAATTGAACACAATCTTGTTCTTCTAAATACAATAAGAGTTTATGATCGTGAGGAAATCTCTATGAATTTAAGCACAACACAAATTGTTGCTGTCATTTGAACAATTTATTTTCTAGACATAAAATCTTAACACATACGCTAGACCAGGGCTTTTTCAAGGTACCTAGCCCCATCAACTTCATATATGTATTCACCAAACACTTCTATCCGATCATATGAGTCATGCGTATCTTTACCTTAGCCGAACTCCTGAGACTAACTCACCCAACCCCTTAGGTTCGATGGAACCCAAGTTAAGAACGACTGTGAGAGAATGCTAAATTAAGCAGCATAATCAATCTAAATGTATTTGTTTTAGTTCTAAATTCATATTGATATAGATAATTAAACTTTGTTCAATTTATTATTGGAATAAACAAATGTATATTTTAGTTTGGAGCTATGTGTCAAGTGCTTGCAAAAAGATATCACATTTTGGATTCAGTGAAACAATTTGTGAACAAACTCTCGTTAACAAGGGATGAAGCTTACCTTAAGGTAACACGTTTTAGAGAATTGCCTGATGCCTAATTGTATGAAATCGTGATTTTTTAGCAGTCAATACATTATTTCATAAATGTTTTTAAGTAAGTGAGAAGAGTTCCTCTAAAGAGCTAGCTTTTATTGGGTAGATAAAGTAGAGTTCATATGTTTCTTGACCTTTACTTTCCCCAACATAAATCACGTACCAATCAGAGATGGGTCGATGTCCTAATGTCACAAATCCCATCCGAGATTTTGAACTCGAGACCTTCGGGCCAGCATCCAAACGATCTAGCATTTGAACACGCCGTCCATGACAATTGCTTTTGGTTATGATTTAATTCATATATTTATAAATATATATAGTAAGTCATTGTGTGCTACTTAAGTTCTAATTCACTTTATTTTTCCTTCCAGTTAAATGATAAAATAACTACCCTGGGTAAGCTAAGCTATTTTTGTCATAAAATATGAATGTGTAAATGTAGCTTTGTGTTGGCAATGTCAAAACCTTTTGACATTCTTCCTTTATATAAATATATATATATATATATATATATATATATATATATATATATATATATATATATATATATATATATATATATATCCTTGAGACAAGGAGAGAGAGAGTGTGTGTGTGAGTAAAAGAAGAATTACGGGCCATGCTGTCTTGTTCAGTTGTGCGTAGGAATAAACAGAGTTCGGATACGATTAGAAATAACAATAACTATAATTTTTACGGCAATGAAGAATATATTGCGTAACATTCTACAAACACTAGTTTTTCGTGTTTCATCGGAGAAGGGGGCACAACAGTCTAACATTTTTTTGTTAGGTGATATTGGCTTAACGGCTGTCCGTGTGTGTCGCAGTTACACAAAACTTCCACTAGTGCAGTGTTTAAACCTGCTACCGGTGACTTGTCTGGTTCGTGGTGCATAGGACACGTTACTGATACTACTTTCACTAAAGCTGTGTGTTGTGTTATTTCTAAAGGAATCAGCTCAAACCCAACCCGCCCCAACCCCCACCTCACGCACATACATCTTGATTAAGTACTATCACTTACATTCCCACTTTTGAAGCGCTACTTTAGCTCTGTTTACTTCGTGTTTTTTAGTCGATATGTTTATATCAGAAGACAAAAGATATTATACTTATCATGATGCGTACTTCAATTCGATTATTTATTTAACAACTGTTTTTCTTTCAAATCCTTTCTTAAACAGAAGAAATGATTACTACGTCATCATTAGGTTTTGCTGCAGAAGTTGGCGTTGAAGATAGGAATCAATATTTATCTCGTGTACTTTTTAACAATGGCGACCACTTTGATCCCAATACCGGAGAGTTCACTGCCCCTACTGAGGGAGTTTATTGTGTGAGTCTTATGATTTTTAGTGATTGTGACACCGATGATGCAGTTCAAATAATTTTACGAGTACAGGACGAGCCAACAAATGAACATAATGACGAAATTATTGATCAAATTTCTTCAGGCTCTATTGGAAGTCTAATGGATAAAGAAGCTCCAAATGAAACCGATTCTCAACGTCTAAATATCGTGAAGGGTTTTTCTAGTTTTGTAGCTAACGTACATTTATTGTGTGGCAGTAAAGTTCTTTTGAGATTGATTTTAAACGCAAAGAAGAGGAAGACGGATTTTTACTTACTTTTTTGCTGCTATAAAATCAAAGAAGTTTTCAATCTGAAAGATAACTAGAATTGTCTTAAAAACATAAAACTGTAAACATTTATGATCAAGTCAAAATGTAGAGCTAATTGTAATAATTTTTTTTAAAATGATTATTTATCCTTAGTATTTTTCCTAGAATTAGTTCGGTTGGGTGGGTTGAGGATGTATGGGCTTATAGCTAGACCTGAAATAAATTTCAGAAGAAAAACAAACCGGGAGTGATCTCCCCTAAACTTTCTCGAATATTCTTATATAAAACAACAGGGGATGGGAACTCGGGATATAGTTATGATTTTTAATCCATTTTAAATACTTAAACTTTTTAAAATAGAATAGAATATCATAGAAAAAAGAATTGCGCACCAAGCGAACGCCAAAACAAAATGTGCATAATAGTGAGGAATATTATTAGAACTTTATAAATTTACAAGCGTTTTTTGAGAAATCGGAAATAGCGTATATTACTACTTCCAGTAAACGGAAATTACTCAAAATTTGATAGAAGGTAGAGGATTAGATCTTTTACTTACGTGTGACATTTCATTTATCTATCTGAAATAGTACTCAAGTTATAGGCTTTTGAAAAACTCAAAGTAGAAAAAGTACCACTTCCGGTTATCGGAAATCGCTCAAAAGTTGATACGGATCTACGATTTTGATAAAATACTTATGTATGAAATTTCATCAACCTAGTTGTAACGGTACTCAAGTTATCATGTTTACACACAGACAGACAGACACACACACACAGCCACACAGACATACGGACAAGATTGCAAAATTATGTTTTTCCGTATCAGTGAGGTGTGAAACGTCGAGATTTATAAAAATCTCGATATTTTTTTTTGCACGATTACAAGACTTTCTCTATACGTCGTACATACGAGAAAGTAAAAATGAGTAAACAAAAATAATGTTATAAATATTATAAGCAGGTCTAAGAAGGTAGATGACGTGCTGAGTACAATAAATTTGTCATAATAGGGATTTTTAATACAATCATATGTACACTATATAATTAACAATGTGTTTCATATTTAATTGAAAAACAATTGTTAGTTATTGTGGTATTTTAGAGTATACATGTTACACATAATAATTAATAACACACAACCTTGTCATTGTTTTGTTTAAGGTGTTCTATTATTATGCTCCATAAATAATTTTAGTGGGATCTATGAAAATTATGAAATAAAACTTTAATTTATAACTGTCTTATCTTGATATAGACCTTAGAAAGTGTATGAAATGGTATATATAAATAGGTACAGAACTCAAACTAGTTTTTTTTAATGCTCCAATCTTTAGATCTATATCATGATTGTAGAAGTTACGTTTCGTTATTGCACAATAATTATTTAGCAAACACTAGCGCCATGGCTTATATGCCACATAGGCCAATTAAAGTTTTTACATTAATTTCAAGCCTCCGATAGGACAATGGCATAGACAGTTGGTAATGGCTGCCGTCATAGACCGTTGGTGACGACTGACGTCATAGACCGTTGGTGACGACTGACGTCATAGACCGTTGGTGACGACTGACGTCATAGACCGTTGGTGGTGGCTGACGTCATAGACCGTTGGTGACGACTGACGTCATAGACCGTTGGTGGTGGCTGACGTCATAGACCGTTGGTGACGACTGACGTCATAGACCGTTGGTGGTGGCTGACGTCATAGACCGTTGGTGACGACTGACGTCATAGACCGTTGGTGGTGGCTGACGTCATATACCGTTGGTGGTGTCAGGGGAAAACACTGGTGACGTCCTAGCAGCAAGGAAAATAACAGCGCCTCTTCCAGTCTTAAATTTAATTTTCATTGTTCAGATTTACTTTTATCGAAATCTGAGGACCGATGACTACAAAGTCAAGGGACACTTTACAAACTGTAATTTACAATAATAACAAAAAAACGACAAACCAGAAAGGTAAATTAAATAAACAAATGTTTGAAAATAGATCAAAGAACAAATATGATAATGCAGCATCAATCCTGGCGGCCCACAAGGTTTTGTTTCTTGCGGCAAACCAGCATTTTTCCGTCAGCCCCCACCCTCCCCCATGTTGTCATGTAACATTGAGGTGTGGGGTAAAACAAGTGCAACATTTAAAGCTTTTTTTTTAGCCAAGAGAGACGTTGTAACTCTATTAGAATATCCACAAGCATCGACGAAACTCAAATTATAGTTACGAAATTAGACGTTTCGACAAAGGGTCGGCGTGGTCGAGTCGATTAAGCTGATGGTCAGATGTCTCGAGTTTGAGACATTTAGGGGGGGGGGGGGGGACACCAAGGCAAAAAAAGCAAAATATGATAATTCCACCTAATTAAGTGATTAATTCGAGTGTTAAATAGTCTTTTAAGAGGTGCAAATCGAAATTTAGAAGGGGGGGGGGGGGGTGCAAATCGAAAATTGAAAGTTTGTCCCCGGGTCGCTACACTTCTGGGGGGGGGGGAGGTAACACCATTAAGTGCCGCACCGGGTGACACCCGACATCGCAACGCCACTGGATGTATAGTACAATTAACAATTTATTGTTTAATTGGACAAAAGAAGGCCTATCTGGCCTAGATTTATTATTTTGACCTTAACTAATATCATACTTTTAAAAATAATTTCGGGAATTTCCGAAGTGATTTGTTTTCACACGAAACCACAATTCGCCAACCTACACAAAGCACAGTCCCACATATGGTATGTCTTTATATTGCAACAATTGAGAATTAAGTGTTCAAATTATCATGGCTAACAGGGCCTAAAAAACCCATTAAACTTAAATATTTTGGTAAAGGTTAAGTTAGGCTTAATCGACACTAAGATACTTCTACAAACCTCTACGTGTCATAATGAAGCAATATTTTTGTTAGAATCGATACCCACTATGTGGGCACAAACCTAGTCTAAACCGTACACACGACTCTTTAAAAAACAAACGAAGTCGTTCTAATTTTATATAAACACACTTACTGCTGTTCATATCTTGTTATACTAAATTTTACTAAATATTACGTCTAGGTTTAAGGGTCATCCATAAACGACGTCACGCTTTTTGACTATTATTATCCCCCCTCCCCCGTCACACGTCGTCACAAAAAGCCAGACCCCCCCCTAAAATGACGTCACACCTCAGCCTACAACGCCCCTCAAATTGATGTTGAATTTTTCTTAAAACATCGATATTTTTCCAAAATCTTGTCAGAACTCTGTCACCATAGAGTATTTTAATCAATTCCTATTACAATTTATTAAAACGTTTTCTAAAACGCGAAATAACGGCTAAAATTCGTTTTCTAACATTGCTTTTTTATAATGCGAAAAAGTGACGTCACACCATCTGAACCCCCCCCCCCCCACCCCCCACTCTTCCCCCTCATCACAAACCTTCACGAAATTACGGACCCCCCTCCCCCTATGAGTGTGACGTCATTCATGGACGACCTCTACGAAAGAGCACTTAGCTTTATTGACAACACTTTAACTTCTGCTCTACCCATACATGTTATTTTAAGACACGTCACGTGATTGTGTATTGTTAATCGAGAGAGCAGGTTTTTTTTGTGCGTCTGCGCCGTCTATGAGTAGATCTAGAGGGTTTCATGAAACAGGACCCTTAGAACAAATAAAAGTTTGAAGCCCGAGTACCTCGCTGAGTCCACCATATATTCTTCTGAATCGTATATTTTTAATATTTTTGTTCTATTTTGTTTAGTGGGGAGGGAGCGGTGAACACGCATCAAATAAAAAAAGGGGGGGGGGGCGTTTACCCATTCCCCAAAAAGATGCTCGAAAAAAATTCAGCTGAGCCACCCCATTATGATTTATAATTAAAAATGTGTGTGTTACTGGTATTTAGTTTGTATACATAAATAGATATGTATTATTTAATAAGTTCTGAAATTTATAATTGTATTCTACAGATGTGTTCACCTATCCAAAAGAAGGCCTTACATCTTTATTTGAAAAACCTGGATGATAAAAGAAATGCATTAACCCCTATGTTAAATAGTATTAACAATGTAAGAAGTAAAAGCAGTCATTCACTCATTATAAACGTACACTCGTAAAGGTTTAAAACAGTGAAGAAACTTATCCAGTTTTATTAAAAAAAAAAAAATTTTTATAATTTTATAGGCTATTGATGAGTGCAACTCATGGATGATGGAAAAAGATGGAAGCAAAAAGAGCTTTGGAGAAATGATGCAGCAATTAGAGGAAATCGATAACTCAGCTTTACATATTTGTTCTACAATTCTGAGTATGAACATTTATTTTTTAAACACGATCAAAATATTTTTTTAAATATTTTTTTGCAATTAACAGTATATTTCAAAACAGGAAAACTTAAAATTTATATATAAATATTCATGCAAATTTTTAATAGAACTACATGTAATCGTATAAGTTTTGGTTGGATAGTCTATGCTGCAAACGAATACCACTACAAACCGTGTGATTGAGTAAGAGGTACCTTTTTCAATTAAGTGTGGAGCATAATTTAACGACAGAACTCTATTTTGTCCAAACATTTGCTATTTCTCCAAAACATTGGACCGTCCCTCGTTCCCTTATTTACAAGCTGCTCAACTCATCGTCTCCTGTGTTACTCGACTTCATTTACTACACATACCTATCACAACAAACAAAATACCACATATTGATTACCCATTCTCTGTCATCACTAAATGCCAGCGATCCCTAGGACTATCTTAATCCACTCTGACTGTCAGATGATGTCTACTCCACAGTTAGTTAATGGGACGGCGTGGAACTGTGGTAGAGCACTAGACAGCTTACCTGAAAAGTCTCGAGATCGATTCAGGGTTAAAATGAGTAGAACGTCCTTGAGTCCACCCAGATCTTATGGGTACCTAACTCACGTTAGAGAAAGTAAAAGCGGTTGTACTTAATGCTGACCACACTATCCCATCATGAAGCGAGGTCAAAGAAACAGATGAACTCTACACTTACCCACAACGAACGTCGGTTTCGAAAAGAGTACTTTACTTAATTAAAGTTACTAAATTCGTGTACCAAAAATTCTGTCAAGCAAATTTATTCTGTAATAGTAGCATCCTGTGTATATTACTTTAACTGCACCCAATTGCCTTCTCAAAATGATACTGCTATATCAATCATAGTTTTAAAAAGACAAAACTAAGCTATAATATATTTTACTCCTCCTTCGTTGAGACCTATGAATTCCATCATGTTTTCTAATTTGCAATAGGCCTATATCTTTGGTTTTAAATACTGAAATATTTAATTTGTAATTAAAATATTCACATCTGTTTTAAACAACAAATTTTAATGAAAGTTTACATTTTACATTACAGCAATAAGTAAAGGTGATGACGATGATAGCACAGAAAATTCTTCCAGCGGTTCCCAAACTGTCAGCCCTGACGACTTTCACACTACCAGCCCGACTGATAAATATGGTATAAAATAATGATCATTATAAAATATTCCTCCTCATACAAATAATGATTGTAATAAAAATAACGATTTTTGTTGATAGATTTTCAGTAATGAAATTATTAAATACGCCGATAAAGTTGTGAGAAAATTAATGAAAATTTTGAAAAATGTTTTTATTTATATGTTTTAATTTAACAAACGATTTGATTTTCTGGTATTCAATTATAAACTTCAGTAACTTTAGATCAACTACAAAGTCTAAGGCAAATGTATGGAACAACTAGCGAAAAAACTGATTCTCTTGAACAAAAATACTCACAGTTGGAGGAGAATCTCAAAATGTTGACTGAAAAAGAAATACGTTTGGAAATAAAACAGAAATCTCAAACAAAGAAAATAAAATCTCACGAAAGGCGGATGGATGAAGTTGAGGAAAATATGAAAATATTGACTGAAAGAGTGGAAGACCAAACAGAGATGATAACTACACAATTTAACAAAACAAATCAAATTACGGCAACAATTAAAGAAATCAATCAGAAGGACATACTAGAAACAAAAGAGAACATTCGAACACTGTTTCAAAATGTAAACGATAATGATGCATCGATTAGAGAGTTAGTAGAAAAACAATTAAAACTTACTTCAAATTTAGAAACATTGGGTCACAAAAACATGAAATTGGAGTGGAAGGTAAACTACAAGATACACTTCTAATTTTTCTTTCCAAAACACAAAAAATAATGCATGCCTTTCCATTGGGACTTATGAAATGGGATACATTTGTTTGATCCACTACTGTATTCGAAGGTTCGCATGCTTATTGCTTATCTAATTCATTTTATTTTCTTACACTAATATTAATTACTTACCAAAGTTAAACAGGGATTGGGAACATCTGTACACTTTAGACGTATGCAAATATTTTGGTTTCTTGATATTCTCTGATTGTGATCGGTTAGCTATCTCAGGTTTAAATCTTAAAAATAATGAACTTAAAATTCATTTTAATTAAAAATAAACCATAAAAATTAGTTATTATATATATATATATATATATATATATATATATATATATATATATATATATATATATATATATATATATATATATATATATATATATATATATATATATATATATATATCAGTTAAGCTAATGATAGATTTAATCATTTGCTTGTTAATTTTTTTGGCAACTAAAAACGGATTGTTCAAACAGCAAGCTGCTATATGTCAAGTGCTAGCAAGAAGATATAGAATTCTGGATTCTGTTAAAGGAGTTTTGAGCAAAATCTCTTTATCAAGAGATGAAGCATACCTGAAGGTAATTTAAGAAAACGAAACGAATAAAATTATTGTTATGTCTCTTCGAAGTCATATAGTAACATTTTTATTTGATATTTATTTGGATAAATATAAGTGATTATTTTTTTTCTTGCATTTCTACGTAAGAAATGACAATTAAATAAATATAAGAATACAATTCGTGCTATGCTTTTTTTAACAATATAATGATATATTAATTGGAATGTGCAGGATTTAGCAAAGAAATAATTCAATAGTGCATAAATAATAAATTTCTATATTACAATGAAAATGTCTTTATTTCAGTTTCATGATAAAATTGCTGCATTAGGTAGGTTGTTTTGAATTAGTCTAATTTCGAACGCATTAGTCTGACTTGCTTACATAATATGAATTTTAGTTTTAGTTAACATACGTAAATATTTTAGAAGCTAATAATTTATTCTAGTATCTTTATCTGATATAAATTGATATTGAGCTTACACACTAATTATCTGAACTGTTATGGTAAGCCTGAGAAAAATAGAGTTTTATAAAATGATTTGGTTGCATTTTTTATGCTTCTTGGTTTACACTTCTGGTTCGTTCATACGTTTTTAAATATGTATTTAACGTGTGTTGTTTTAAATAACTATTTGTATAATACTTGTGTAAAAGTTATAGATTAATATTTCATTTCTTTTCTGAAACAGAGAAAAAGAACAATGCACATTTTGAAGGTTTCTCTGCATACGGTTTTTTCGAAGAAATGACCGTCGTGTTAAGTGAGTTTTCTCCGGTACATTTCAACATTGGCGACAACTTTAATCCAAAAACTGGGGTCTTCACAATACCAACTACCGGAGTTTATTGCATGAGCCTGGTGCTGTTAAGTGATTACGAAACTGGTGCTGAGATTGAAATAATATTGCAAGTTCCTCGAGAAAAGCTCGATGTTGACGAATACAACACGGACACAACCATTCAACTGTTAAGAATGAAAGGAGATAGGAGTACTTTTGTAACATACAAATATTTCGAGGAAGGGGAAAAGATGTTTTTACAATATAAGGCAAACAGAAATCTTTCTGGTTTCGTTCCGCCCTATCATGTAACATTTACTTGCTACAAAATATATGAAAGCACTGAATAGTGCCGTGAGACAGCTTTTAAAAGTAATAGAAGCAAAATTAAATTAAGAAAAATTAAGTTTAGGCTTGGAATTATTTAGATAGTATTTTTTACTTTTGTTTATTTACATTTGGTTTCACACAACAAAACAGAATGTTGTTGAAGTAATGATTTGGCTTATACTTCATATAAATTCAAGTAAAATGTCTAATTGTTGTGTACAATTTAAGCAAGAACGATAAACTACACAGTGTTTGCTATGTTTTTATTTGTTATTTATTTCATAGCGCATATTATGCTCGCCGTGAAAATGTTGAGATTAAATAAACATATCAAAACATGATCTTTTCAGAAATATGCTGCTGTAAAATTTAACTACACATTCGTCTTATAACTAATACATCGGTAATCTTTTTGACTAAGTATTGTTAAAGTAAAAATTACGAATCTTTAAAATGTTACCGTTTCACTCAATTTAAATAAAAAAAGACCAATATAAATAATTTTTATTTGTGTGGCTTTCTGTCGACGTATTTAAACGAGAAAACGAAAACGGTGAAATAATTCAATACAACATATTTTAATGATTACATTTACTCCTTATGGTCAAATAATTAAATACAGCAGATTTTAATGATTACATGTAATCATAATTGTGAAATAATTCAATACAACAAATTACAATGATTACAATTAATCATTATGGTGAAATAATTCAATACAACAGATTTAAATGATAACTTGTAAACTAAACAATATTATGGGAGTACTGGAAACAGAACTAAGTTATATTACTAGTTAAATCCTGCATCAACATGATGTTTCGTCCACTTTTACGCATTAGTTAGATTGGGTTATGTTTGTGACATAATTAATGAAACATCTCATTATTCGATTTCGTTCAACTGTGTATTTGATGTGTAATTTGATGTCACACTTTACATTGTTTATTATAAATGCAGTATCAGTTGATAATTCTAAATTCCTTAATCAGCTAAATGTAACTGTAAAATAAACAACAATATTAATCATAACTCTATGTATCCCCAAGTTGTAAAACCAAGTAATATGTAATAATCCTAACAAAGAATAAGGCTATACCCAAACTTCTATTGGTCACTTCGTGGTGAAAAACAAATGCTTGACATTAATTTTTTACAGACACTAATAGTATTTATTTGATATACTGAGGAATGTGTGAGATAATGTCAACCATTCATTCTCTCTTATCTCGTCAACAATGCTACTCTATAAATCGTCAAAGACAAACACAGAAAGGTTAATGCATTATGATCAGTAAGCTAAAACTCATTCTTTGGTTTATTGTTAATTCATCCTCGCCACTCACTTCCACATTGTCTTTTACAGTTAATCTCATGGGATTGCATCTTTGCATTTATGTATCGCATCTTTGCCTTTTTGTAAGAACACCACAATGCGGGGAGGGGGGGGGGGGGGGGGAGAAGGTTCCTCAAAATGTTATAAAATGCGACGGATGATTTTGGAATCGACTTTTATGTGGGTTTGTTTGGTAAATTAGGAATATGTGTGGTAGTAAAGTACCCTTTCGGAATCTTACGGTCCATTGGGCAGGTGAAGTAGAGTTCACCTTTTTCAGTGACCTCGGCATATGAAAATATAAAGGTATAGTGTGGTCAGCGCTTTGCTCAGCCACCTTTTATTAACGTGCGTCAGGTATCCATCAGAGCTGGAGGGACTCAGGGACTTAATACAAACTCCAGCCCAAGAACCGAACTCAAGACGTTCCGGTTAGCAGTCGAATGCTCTACTATTCGACCACAAAGTCCCATAAAGTGTGTTAGTGGAGGATAAAAAATTATAATATTATGTATAAACTATTCTTAAGCAGTAAATACAATGGAATGATAGAAATAGAAAACGAACATTTAAAACGGTCGGTTGTATTTAACTTGATTTGCTTACATAGTCCAACTTTTCATACGTGTCAATGAGATTGTATACAAAAAATATTCATCATCTTTTATTTTTTATGACCAAGACAAATGGGGTTATTTTATTGGCAATCCCCATGACAGACTTGCCTCTGCCAGCTGCTTCCCAGCATTGAGCATCCACGTCTAACTTGGCCTTCCCTGCTTTCTTTTTCGATTATTTCAGAAATTTAAAAAACAGTATATATGACAATCACTTTTCTTAGATAGTTTTATTCACAATGGAAATTCGACCAGAATTTATGCCGTGTATTGGTTAAACGAGTTCTGATGAAACAGAGTATATTCAGGGTTTGGGTTGAATGTAATGTAGCATTTCAAATCCTCATTGTCTTAAAGATACCTTTATTAAAACACATTTTTTAAAATAATAATGATCGATGTAGAGAAATATTTTGGCCTACTAAAATACTAGTAGTGTCAAATAGGCTTGATATGTTGTAAGACAAAAATAGTTATGGGAATTCCCGAAATTATGTATCCCTTACAAA
The DNA here is from genome assembly GCF_028476545.2 of Physella acuta. Taxonomy (NCBI): domain Eukaryota; kingdom Metazoa; phylum Mollusca; class Gastropoda; family Physidae; genus Physella; species Physella acuta. Next base: position 416,159 of record NW_026732180.1, on the reverse strand, counting down.
GGGAAACAAACTGAACTTTAACCTTTGCTTACATTGGAAGAAAAAAAAAGAATCGAATTGAGACTTTAATTTCGAAGTAAGTTTAGCATTAATAAATAATAATTGATAAGTCTAAATTCATAGGCGCTGTACATTTGAATTGTATTTGTCTATTAGCTAACTTGATATGAACACAAATAATAGTAAAATATAATTTTTAAGAACCCACCCTTCTGTCATTCTTTAGCTACAAAAACTTAACTTACGCCATGATTTTCTGTGTTAGTCTCTCTCTACTCTCTAGACTACTAGATCTAGATCTAATTATATTAATATTTCATACAGTGTTGTCAATTAAATCAATTTCTTCCTGTCCTGTCAAATTGTACACAGAGAGTAATATTTATAAACTAACATTTTACCTAATGCAACGAATTCAATAGTTATGACTTAAGTTATAAGTTAATTGCTTTGAATGTAAATAATTAAATAGCCGCAGATTATATAAAATATAAGTGTTTCACTAAATCGTTCTAAAACGTTTTTTAAATATAAATCTATTAAATTAGTTCTTTGTAGTATCACCTAGGAAAATATAGTCTAATCAATAAATTAATACAGTAGTTGATGTTAGTGTCCATATTTTGGCATTAAAAAACATTAATCATGCCAGATATTACCTCTTTTACTCAAAACACATATACACATTCTTTTTCAAAACAGTAAACCTAAAAATAAAGTTAGAGAAAAAAATAAACAACATGGTACTGATACATGAATTATATGAAATAAAATTTTCTTGTGACAAAAACTTTCATTTTCAGATGTTTTCACCTATACAAAAACAAGCTGTGGCTCTCTATCTAAAGAGTCTGGAAACCCAAAGAGATGTTTTAACTCATGCATTGGGTACCATTAATGAAGTAAGTGTGTGTTAATCAAAGTTATAAATAAAAATGATATTTGATTACTATTAAGACTTGTTATTAAACAAAAACTAATCTCCTTCTGTTTCCCTACAGGCTATTGAAGAATGCAAAATTTGCTTAACCATCAAAGATGTACAAACAAGAAATTTTCTTGAAATGATGCAATACTTAGAAGAAATAAACAAAGAAAATTTACAGAAATACTCAGCGATTTTAAGTAATTTATATTGTGTAAAATTTCTTCTATGAATTTGTTATAGTTTTATTATTATATGTATGCAGGCAAAAAGCTAGACAATATTTGACAACCGAACTTCTTGATAATTCTGAGAGACCACTAATCTATTATGGATTGAAATGTTGAAACTCTAGGTTGTTGTAATAACATTTAAAACCATAAATAATCCTTCCTATTGAATATAAGCTAATGGTGCTAATTTCTTTCAATTTTAGTAGACAACAATTACATTGTTGAAAACCAATATGAAATCAATAATTCAAGCATTAATGAGAGGAATCTACCTAACCAACCACAACGTGATGTTACTGCAGACAGTGATAGATTTGGTAATATTGTCACTCATAATAATCTTGTATTGTAATAAATAGCAATATTAGATGTACATTACCACTTTAACAATTTAAAGAGCATAGATACAGATTAATAGATACTGAAAAGACAAAGTAGTTTTACATTAAATATTTGAACAATAATTTATTCAAACACTATAAAAATGAAAAGTAAGTAGTTTTATTGTTGTACCATTTATTTTTAACAGGTATTTGACATGGATGAAACTAATAGATGTAATTTATTATGTACTTTAACTGTTCCTTCAAATATTTTGGAATTAGATATTGACTTAATTTCTTATTTCAGTATCAATAGAACAATTCAATTTACTCCAAAAAAAACTGGACATGGCAACAGATTTAATTGATTTGAAATGTCAGGAGCTTAGGACTGATGTCAACACTATAAAAGGCAAGGTAGAAAACCTTGAATCTCACAACAATACAGTGATGCAATACAACAGCAAGGTTGAACAGACTGAGAATAATTTGCAAGCTTTAACTGAACAAATAAACAAGCAAAATATATTAACAACAATGCTTTCCGAAAACATGGAGCGGAAAGTAAATTCATTTAATGATTTAATAGATTCTTTTAATGATAAAATGAAACAAATGAATAACGCAATACATGATTTGAATGATTCTAGTAACGACAGCAAAAAACAAATAGAAATATTATGGAATAAACTTAAAAACTCTCATGTACAATTAAATGATACTGAGTCATCACTCAGAAATTTATCTGAAGAGCAATTACGCATTTCTTTATATTTCAAGACATTTGAAGACAAATATAAGAATCTAGAAGTGAAGGTAAATATAAAATGTCTATTCAAGTAAAATTTATTTTGAAATAAATGCCTATATTTACACAGAGCTAACATGCAAAAGAAGACAGTTAAATATGTGCACCCTGAACATCATCATCTTTTCCCGCTCATGCCCATGAAACAAGGGGCAGGTGAAGGAGAGTTAATCTGTTTCAATGACCTCAGCATACAAGAGGATAATGTTGTCAGCACTATGCCTAGCCACCTTTGCTTCCCCAATGTGTGTTAGTTATCCATCAGAGCAGTGCGGACTCAGCGATGATCTACTGATTTGAACTAGGATTCGAACTCAAAAATTATTGGCAATAGCAAGCCAAATAATGCTAGTTACTCCATTTTGATTGAGCTAATACTAATGCTGAAACATGTATTTCAGTCCCCATATAAACAACAATATCACATAAGAATATAAACTTTAGTAAAATATCTGAATTTGCAACCTATTTTCTCAAACTTTTTCTGACATAAGTTTTTGAATTCAGTTAAGTAGGCCAACTTACTTTTCACTATTTTTGCACAGGTTATTTTTTAATGACAGTAAACTAAACAATCTTTTTCAATAGTGTGGAACTATTTGTCAGCTCTTAGCAAAAAAGTTCAAAATCTTTGAGTCTTTAAAAGAAGTTTTGACCAAACCCTCATTGACCAAAGGTGATACGTTCATTAAGGTAAGCATATAATTATAATTAACATTAAAACTATTTATCAGAACATTTTTATTATTATAAAATATCTTGCTTGCAGTTTGTTTAAAAAATACATACAAATAATTTTTCAGACTTTATCTCCAAAAACAAGTGCATAAATGATTTGTATCTATCATCATATTTTTTCTTATGCTATTGGTAGAGCAGCACAGTACTAAATCTGTCATGTAATTATTTTGTAAAATACAAATGTATTTCAAAGCATTGCATATTATACAAGTTGCACACATGCTTCTATCACTTAGTGAAAATCTTTCATGTTATAACTTATGCAAGCCCTCTATCAAATACTGTCAGTTAGCTGTCATCATCTTTCTGGCATAGCCTTCCCAGCCTGTAACCAATGCATCTGAATTTAATGCAGATGGTACTTTATTTCTTAGCTTTATATTCTTTGCCTTTCATAACTATTTTCAATGGTTCTATTTTTTTGTGTCATTCTACTCCTTAATCATTTTTATAAGATGACTTTAATTTTTGTTGTTTTTTTTAATTAAATACATTCAAATAATGTTTACTCATAAAATCTAGTTAATCAAGCTGTTACTCAACCTGCTGTATGACTAGTTTCACTGAAAAATCTTATTTTCTTTCATTTTTTCAGTTGAACCCAAATGCTAATGCATTAGGTAAGCATTTGGCCTACATTTATCTGCTTTTATATATATATAATATATATATTATATAATAGAAGTGTATTGTCATATGTTTGTGTAAAATATTATAGATAAATGAATAATAAACCTAAATCAATGGCTAAATATATCAATATAGGCCAGAAATTAACTTTAAACAGCAGTGTATGTGAGCAAGATTTGCTATATTAACAAAAGCCATTTGTAAAATAGAGTGGCTTCCCCCTGAATCTGCGCTATAAGCTTATAAAAATAAAACTTAAACAAGATGGCTGCTATAGTAAATGAGATAGGTTGCATCTGTTGGAAACATCGCTAGTCTTCATTTATTATGGAAAAGTTTTAATTCAATTGTTTAAAAACAGGTACATAAATCATAAATGAAACAAGGAAACATGTTTGTATTTTAAAAAACATAAATCCTCCTCAAAATGTGAAATAATTATTAAAATTTAAGGAGTCACCTGTTTTTCACATTTCAATTCGCCGGCGATTTTACGTACCTAAAACGATAGATTACCGAATATAGATCTATTTAATATTATAATGATCTATCCCTAAAACCTGTACTTTACATTTTCGTATTTCAGCCTCAACGATGCCAGATTATCCTGTAGCAGTTTGTGTCACTATAAAAAATAACCTAGCTATTAGCCCAGGCGACATTATAAAAGCATTTGAAAATGTGATATGCAATGTTGACGACCATTTTGATGTCAACAAAGGGGAGTTCACTGTGCCGACGAGTGGGATTTACTTCATTTCTTTAACTCTTTCATTAGAGAAGCGAGTTTTTGATAGTGTTCGTATAGCTGTGAGCTGTGTATCTGCCCATAATAAATCAGCGGACGTAACGACTGATGGTTCAGAAATCGTTGAAGATAACGCAATAGCGTGTGTTGATTGTTTTCAATCAGAATCAGCCGCTACTGACGTGTCTGTGATTTACTTGGAAGCAGGCGAAAAACTTTTTTTGCAAGTTTTAAAGGCGCATAAATCTGTCCGGTTGTCAGATTTCTCAAGTTTCACCTGTTATAAAATTTAAACTGATTTTTAAAAATTCAAATAAATTAAATAATTGTATATAGATTTATATATTATGATCCTTGAAATTGTATAGTTCAATTTTAATAATACAATAAAATTGTGTTAAATTAAGAAGGGGGGGGGGGGGGGGGGGTTCCATAAATGATGTCACGCTTTTTTGACGTCTTTTACCTCCCCTCCATCACGCTTCGTCATAAAAAGCCAGTCCGACCCGACCCCTCTCCCACTCTTAAGATGACATCACACCTCAGCCAACAACGCCCCAGCCCCCCCCCCCCCCCCCCTCAAAATTGCTAAGGATTATTTTTTAACATCTATTTTTGTTTAAAATATTGATTAGGCTCGGTCAATGTAAGGTTTTTTGAATAATCTATATTACAATTAAAACACTTTTTTTAAAACTCAAAATAACGGCTAAATTCAGTTTCTAACATAATTTTTAATGCTATATGTAACGTTACACAATCTGAACACCCCCTCCCCCTCTACGAGTGTGACGTTAAATTAATTTCACCATTTTGTTGACATAACAAAAAACTCATGAAAAATATAGGTCGCAATTGCACTGTATCATCTTGTTAAGTTATTATTATTATACTCCAACTGATATTACTTTGTTAACATATATTTAAAATTCAATAAATTATTATCAGAAATCAAGACATTTTTGTTATTTGAATACACATTTTCGTTATTAAAATCCTACTACTGTTTGACACCAAAAACGGATGTATTAAAATGAATGATTGTTTGTCGATAGTGTTGGAGCTTATTAAACAAGGTATTTTGTATTGTATTTGGGAGGATAGCATGCCAAAAGGATCTGTAATGGTTAATAGTTTAAGTTAATTTATGTTTGTTATTAATTTTAGATTAATAATAGAATTTTATAGGGTCAACCCTAAAATTGATTTTTTGTGTTCTGTTGAGGATAAAGTTATGTAAAGGTTATCGTAATGCATTGCAAAGACGACACGGCCATAACAAAGTCATGGCTATACTAGTCTGGTGTTTAGAAGTAGATATAAATACAGCGAAGGGGTAGGAGGGTTGGGTGACTGCCCCCAAGTGCCGCCCTAAGGGGGTGTTAAACGGAATAGTAGAAAGGGCTCAGTCTGAAATGCATTATTGAATTATAGGCATACACTGTCAAAAATAAGAAAAGAGATATCGAATTGGCTCTACGAACTTATTTCACTACACCGATTGTGTGACACCGAAATAAAAAAGGAAAGTGACAGGTAAAAAGCGTTGCGATTTTTATAAATTCGGGAGGGGGGACAGGTGCTGAGTTGTGACATCATTTTACAGTGGAGGGGGCAGTATGGCTTTTTGTTACCATATGTGATAGGGAGGAGGGGGGAGGTAAAATCGCCTAAAAAAATCGTGACGTTTTTGTATGAAATGCCTCAAAGTTTAAGGTTCGAGAACACGTGATCACACTCATATATTCTGTTACAATGTTATCTTAAACAGTAAATATAATTATCATTTTTGTTTTATTTTACAATTATTAAAGGCTTTTATTTAGCATGCTCAGTAGTTGTGTGTGTGAGTGTGAGGCTCCGCAAATCTCGGAATCTAAATTGAACCCACTTCCCATTGTCCGATTGAGCTGAAATTTGGCACAGCGATAGATCTTGGATGACCATACATGAATATTATTTTTTTTTTAAATTTAAAAGACAATTAGTTATTAAATTTAATTTTGAAATTACTCATTTCAATTTATTTTTTTTTTAAAAAGGGGAGATAACAAGGTTGGTTTTTAAAAAAAAAAACAAAAAAAAACTAGCAATTGCTGGATCAGAAGACCGTCAAGACTAAACTCTGGTAAGCTCACGGTTAGCTGAGGTAATTAGGAGGAGGTAATTTAGTTTTAGAGATCACAAGTTACTGTACGAATGTTAACGCAAACATTTTTAGTCTTAGTTTGAAAGATTACTAAAATGTAGAAATTAAATCTCACATAAAATAACATTTATAAAGAAAAATGCTTGTATTATATTCATAGATCACAAAAAAAAGATACAAAATACACTAAAAAGTTTTTAAAAAAGTTATTTAGTTTGGTGTAGCCTTACTAAAGTTATTTATGCTGGTATGGCTAAAAATAACAGCCTCATTGCTAACTTATGGAAAATATATCCCCTTTCACAGGTAGGTTTACGTTGTATAACATACTATCAGAGGCGTATCCAGGTTTTCGTTGTAGGAGGAGCGAAAAGAGCAAAAAAAGGCGCCGAATTTTTAACACGTTCTATATACGTGTATTATATATATATATATATATATATATATATATATATATATATATATATATATATATATATATATATATATATTGCTAGATGTATGTCATTACTTTCGCTATGAAGTAAAAGAAATTGAAAGTAGCACTCTGAACAAATAATAATCATTAAAAAAGTTTTAAAAACCCACGTTTTCTGATTGAACTAAAAAGTAGAAAATAAATGCTATACATCACAATAATGCAAGCGATCACTCTACTATAAGCGATGAAAAACGTGGGGCGCCGAAGTAAAAGTTATATTACTATTGATTAGATAATACTATTGACTTTTATTAGGGAGCTTCTAGAGAGTCAACAGTATTAGAAACTGTAAGAAAATCACGGCGCCCCACGTTTTTGATCGCTTATAGTAGAGTGATCGCTTGCATTATTGTGATGTATAGCATTTATTTTCTACTTTTTAGTTCAATCAGAAAACGTGGGTTTTTTAAAACTTTTTTAATGATTATTATTTTCTACTTTTTAGTCTTTGTCTGTTTGTTTGCATTAAAACCTTGCTATCGATTTTATCTTTTCACTTTTTTTTGGGTAAACGAAAATAACTCGTAAAAAGACAACTCGTAAAAAGACAACTCGTAAAAAACACGTTGTGTGAATACGTTACTGACTAGAACACATAGATTTGAACCCGTGTCGAGTGGGATAGCAATTGTGTGCCCAACCACTCGACCATATCGTCTCCCCCATACTGGCCACCAGTTGTTACGGTTGTTTGTACACAAATTACAGTTACTGGGTTATGTCCCTTTTTCCCCACGTTTTTACTACAACGAGCCGACCCGCGGCGTATCATACGCCGCTATTTAGTTGACTTATTTTCTACTTTACAGTAATTCATAATTTGTGAATTCGACAGTACCAATGCTGCCACTGAAAATATTTGCTTTAAAACACTAACCCCGCTCCTTTCCCCTAACCCCGACCCTACACCCCCCCCCCCCCCGTGAAAGCAGCCTCCTCTTAGTTACCTCCTGTAAGTTTAAAGTCGGTTCAAACTAAATTATCTGCCCCTAATAGCCGTCACTAAACCTGGCTGTACGGTTTGTAAACATTAACGTGACCACAGCTCAGCAGACCATGTGGAGGTGGGGTAGGGTGGTAGTGATAGTGATAGAGAGAAAGAGAGGGGACTGTAAGGAGGCGCTTGCAGCTTGTTTTCTAATGGCTCGCAGAGGAGAATTATATATATAGATTATATAGCGGTCTAAAATGCTCAATAAAATGTTTCCATGGATCAATTTAGTAATAATAACAATTGAATATTCTAATGTCATCCAAAACAAAGCTTCCCTGAAAATTTCAGCGCGCTAGCTAACTGGGAAGTGCCAGCAATTTCGATCGCAAGATTTGATTGGAAAGACAAACAGAGACGAAAGCAAGTTAAAGAAAACGTGGGAAATAAGAAAAAACACACAATGTAGGCCGACAAAACAAAAATTGTATCAATCTAAACAAATATATATATATATATATATATATATATATATATATATATATATATATATATATATATATATATATATATATATATATATATATATATATATATATATATATATATATATATACTACAACCAAAAACAATGAACGTAACACAATCTGTTTTGTAATTCTTGTAAAAAAATGTCTTACATAATAATTCTTGGGAAATTATTGAAGCAAGTGAAATAGGGGAAATAATCACTCTCTTAATATAAATATGTATATATCTACACATTTAATTGTAAATGTCAAAACAAATAAATAATTACTTTAGAATATAATGAAATTGTTTAACGCTATTCGTGTTTGCAAAATGTTTTTGTCTATAATCAGAATTTAATATATCGTCATCATAAATGCTAAAGTATTACAGCATAATGAAAGTTTTTAAAATCAGAGTTTGTATAAAACCACGCTTTTTTATACAACAGAAAAACATTCGGAATAACAGCCAGATCATATATTTTAATTACCTACTGCTTCCAGAGTTTCTTCCAGGCATCTCTTCGGAAGCCCCCCCGAAATTTTTTTTTACCGCCACCCCCCCCCCCCCCCCCCCACCCAGAACGAAATGAAATTTACATAATTTATATAGAAAATATATACTTTTAACAGTGTCCCCCCCCCCCCCCCGGAAAAAAGTCTGGAAGAAACACTGACTGCTTCTTTGAGTTCTTTAATGGTCATTTTTATTTAACATAGTGATAGGTATGGGTTAGATCACTGCATTGATCACAAACCTTTTTACTGGTAATTGCAAAAACAATATTCACAGAGTTTTACGTTTAAAAAGCTAATTTTCTGGCGGCATGGTACTTTGGAGGAGGGTTGTAACTGTTTCATATAATTTGTAATCGTAATCACTATCGCCCAAACTGTAAGAATACTACTACTTCATCGTGATGACGTTGTTGACCTTGTCAAAATCTCCCCACCACTGCGCAGTTTGCTCATAAGTAAATTTAAATAGAGGTGCCACATCAGTTGTATTTGTTTCTGCATTGTAATTTTTTTTTTAAATTAATCACACGATTCGAACTGTATGTATAAAGTAATTATGTGTGAAGTTTAGTATATAACATTTTCTAATTCAGTTATTCGTAAGCAAATATATTATACAGTTTCCTTAAACTTAATACCCCTCTTGCCAAGAGGTACTACCGTAGAGGTTTTTTAAACATTGCATTGCATCGTAATGGTTATTTTTAGAATGGCAAACTGATGCAGCTGTTAATACGTATTGTAAATGTAGACACTACTAGACTAGTACAAGAATGCTTAATTGCTGCATGAAAAGAAATCTTGTGATTTACATAGATGTGCCGACCAAAAATATTTTTCAACAAATATCATTGCTTAAAAAATTTCCAAAAAGGCGCCACTCTGCTGAAAATGGCCAGAGGGGGAGCGGCCGCTCCCCCTGCTCCCCCCCCCCCCCCCCTGCGTACGCTACTGCATACTATATATACGACCTATGTTCAATTATCATCGAGGGCTCAGGCTTTTATCGTTAGCCATACAAGAATATAATATTAGTAAGGCTACACAAAACTAGATTTATTTGTCATTTTTTAATGCATTTTTAATTCGTGATTTTTTTTTGTGATTTATGAATATAATAAAAGCCCTTTTCCTGAAACTTTTAGTTTTTTTTATTGGAGATTTAGTGCTGTTTTTTTTTTCTAAAGCTACGTGTGGACAAACCTCAAGCTTGTCAAAGCCGCGCTGTTGACAAGCCAAATATTGTCAACCTATTTTTAAAATGTTTTAGACCTAGTCGTAGGCTGCAATACATTCAGAGCCGGCGTTAGGGGGTGGCAAACGGGGCGGCCGCCCCAGGCCCCGCGCTTGAAGGGGCCCCGCGCTTCAGCAAGGCCATTGTTGTCTGAATTAGTTTGTAAACTTAAATAACCTTTGCTGAATTAAATTTAAAAAAAAACCCAACTAAATGGCCGAAGTTGTTGGATGTTAAAACTGAGGCCAAGGCTGATGTTATTGAGTTTTCCTTTACATGGGCTGGGACAGACCGTTATTCTAAAGAAAGACATTAGTGTCACACATCGCTGGCACGGTCCACTTGCTATTGTCCTGAGGTGACTGGAGATGGCGGTCGCGAATTAGCCCCCGACCTGACATGGGAGGTAAAATCGGGAAAAAATGTAAAAAGATACCCTATTGTTTGCGGACCGTTGAAGACGTTTTTTTAGTGAGCAGGCGGGGGTGCCTGTAGTAAACAGTCAGTGACCTGATGATGTCTTGCAGAGGAGTAGGGGGGGGGGTGAGCGGATGGGGACATGCCCCGGAATTCCAGAGTATTTATCCCTAAAATCATAATTTATACACTGTATGGGCATATTTTTTATAATTATGCATATTTACCACGATACGCTTGATAGGCATCCATACAGTAATTATGTTCATATTTATTTTATATATTGTCAGGTCATCTTTAAATACATTATACTTGTATTTATTTTTATATTTTTGAAGGGCATTTATACAGTAATTATGTCCATTTTCATTTTGGTAAACTTTAACGGTATTCGTAAAGTGATTAAGCACATGTTTATTTTAATTAATTGTAGGGACAGTGGCGTAGCGAGGTCGGGTGTCACCCGGTGCGGCACTTAATGGTGACACCCCCCTCCCCCAGAGGCGTAGCGACCCTTCCCGGGAAAAAACTTTCAAATTTTCAATTTGCACCCCTCCCCCCTCAAACTTTCGATTTGCACCCCCCCCCCCCTCAAGTTTTCGATTTGCACCCCCCACCTCAAACTTTCGATGTGCACCCCCTCAAGTTTTTCTCTATATATTTTGCTATTTTTTGCCTTGGTGTCACCCCCCTTAATGGTGTCACCCGGTGCGATCCGCAACCCCCTCGCTACGCCTCTGTGTAGGGATATTCAGTATAATAGTTAATGCCATAGTGATTCTTGTTTTAAAATAGTGTGGGCACACTAAACAAATTATAAAGTCTATACTGTTTGATACATCGGGCCGAGACTGTTTTATAGTAAAGTTCTCCTGATTTCTAAAACGTCTAAATTACCGGCAGTCCGAGCATGCCATCGCGAAACTCATAAATAACATGGTTCACTTTCTAATTATAGACACGGACCTTCTCTTGTGAGAACGCGGTCTTAACCTGTAATGTAATACGTGGACGCTCTATACACACGCACCTTATCTTGAATGGCTGCGGTCAGAGATCCAGTAACGTAGTACCCGAACTGATTTTTTTTTAGGGTTTGGCGTCCCATAGATTTAAATGTACAGTTATCCTTCACGGGCTTCACCTCACCCCACCAACTGTCACCCCCCCCCCCCCCCCAGTGTTCCACCTTACTGAGCGTCCGTGATTACATTTGAGAGTCATTTCATTTGGATATCTATAGCTGTAAACAGTTTTTTTCACGATTCGAGCTTATTCCGAAATCTATCAATGTTTTGCTATTTTCCCCGGCATCCACACACTTTGAATGCCCCTGTTAACCCTCGATAAACTGAGAAAATATCGATACTATCACCTGCCACTGTGGACCGATTTAACGTTGCTTCAAAGTGCCCGAAGGTATTAAGTCAGCCAAACAGAGCCTTCAGTACATTTGGAGCATTCGGGATTCCTATCCCAATACGGCGATCGCCTACAGAATCTTTCAAACAGTTCGAGTCACAGTGGCAAGCGCCGAAAGAAGTTTCTCCAAACTGAAGTTGATCAAGAACTATTTGAGATCAACGATGTCCCAAGACAGGCTCTGCGGCCTGTCGATTCTGTCAATAGAAAAAGACATATCCTCCAGTTTGGACTATGATGATATAATCATGGAATTTTCCTCACGAAAGGCAAGAAAAGTAGATCTTCGTTTGTGAACGTACTGGTAAGATTTTCATAAATAAACATTAATGTAAAAAAATCAGGTTTGAAGCTGACGTTCATCGTCTCTTTAATGCGTGTCTCAAAATTATAAAAGCACTTTTAAGTAAACAAATTATTTGTTAATCAGTGTCTTAATGTTAATACGACATTGATAAACAGCTTAAAAATACCATATATATCGTTATAAATATTAATTCGCGTTGAGAAGAAAAAAAAAACGCCTCACTGTACATGTTTTATTTAATTATACACCAATGAAAAAAATATAAGGCCCCGCGCGGATGGTTGGCCATAGGCCCCGCGTACCCCTAACGCCGGCTCTGAATACATTTGTTTAATGACTGATATTTCATTTTTGAGAAAACATATTTCAAGAGTTTAACTCAAAAGAAGCATTTCGATTCAACATTAAGTATCAACAAAACCACTCATTAAATTTACAAATTAGTTTATTTTAAAGTATGCATGATGTGGATTTTATTATTTTGGCCTACTTTAAATCTATTTGGCAAGTATGTTATTTTCAGTGACCTAAGCACTTTTGGGAATTTCCGAAATGAATTGTTCCAATACAATTGTTAATTACTAATTAGCGAAACAGAAACGAAGCTTAACCAAACAGCAGGCCACAAGGTAGATTTACTAAAGTGATATATTCTATAGTCTATGTTATTGCAGGGTTAGATAAAATAAATATTTAAAAATTTCTTTAGACCTATACAATAAGCGTAAAACAATTATCGGAGACCGAACTCTATTGATCCTTTTTCACTTTTGTATGAGCTGTCACGTTAAGATGCCAGCTGTAGCATTTACCAATCATTAAAATACTTAATTAACAATGTTGCTGTTATTTGTTTATTTTATTTTTTGTTTGTTTAAAAAAGAACAACTCATTGTATAGATTTAGTCAAAAGATATTATGTATTGCTTAAAAAAAATTGCATAGGGCCAACAGCGTATTTGAGTTTTTTTCTAAAAGATGTTAGCTTAAATTATATAAGGGTTAGAAGTATGCCTAATTACTAACTATTAAACAAACCTGGTATATGCTGTCGGAGTTTGTATTAATATTATTTCCTTATATATATTTTTTTTAAATTACATTTTTTTAAATATTTAGAATGACTATCAAGAACGATAATTTGCACGGTTGTTTCCCTTTTGCAGTAAAATCCTTTCTATTTAGAGCAAACATTGCCAAGTTTAAATCTGAACATTCAGTAAAGGAAAAGTTTTTAGTTTGAAAAGTATTAGCGGTACCAATATTTTAATTAGCTAATTAAATTTTTTTTCCAGATGTTTTCAACCATACAAAAACAAGCTGTGGCTCTCTATCTAAAGAGTCTGAAAAACCAAAGAGATATTTTAACTCCTGTACTGTGCACAATTAATGAAGTAAGTGTGTGTTAAACAAAGTCATATGCCTAAATTAAAAACTTAATATTTGATTTATATCAAGACTTGTAACAGAGTATTGCCACTGTTAATTTCTTTCTGTTTCTCCGCAGGCTATTGAAGAATGCAACTCTTGCTTAACTCTCAGAGATGGAAACCACAGGAGTTTTATTGAAATGATGCAACAACTGGAACTAATAAACAAAGATAATTTATGCAAATACTCAACAATTTTAAGTACTACATATTCAGTTTCATTTTATGTATGATCATTTTTAATTACTTCTTTTGAAGAATGAAGAAAAATAAATTCAATTATCACCATTAGATTGTTGCAGGTGCAAATCTTAGTAAAAAAAAGTTTAAAACTACTTTTAGATTTTCATTTTAATTTAGTTAAGCTTTAAAAAATATGTCTGCATTAAAGAGATCAATTCATATTATATATTTTAATTGTATACACATAGAAAAATAAGGCTTAACAAACCCCTCTAAGATCAGTAAAAAGATGGACACAATTTTCACAACTGCTAGATATCTTTCATGAAGTGTAATAAAGTAGTTATACTGTGATGTAGATTAAGAAGGATAACAACTAATGACAATCACATGTATATTGCAGCAGAAAATGATTTTACTCAAGAAGAACAAAAGGAAACTAGTGGTTCCTCAACAACAGGCATTGAAGACACTTCAACAAATAAAATACTGTGTTCAGTATCAGTTAACGATGATGCATCTGGTAAACAATATAAAAAAAATGTTTCAGGTGCTTGGATGATAGGTGCATTGAACAAAGGTAGTTTATCCAGAAATGCCCATACGTAGTTTTTATAATAAGAATAAAACTTGTATAGTGATTGCACAAAAATTTCATTTCCAATATTATATACATGCACACTAACACACTCATATTCTCTCATAAACACACACACACATATATAACTATATACATATATTCAATGTATGTATGTATATAAGTAAAATAAAAAATAAACATGTACAGATACACACATATTATATATATATATATATATATATATATATATATATATATATATATATATATATATATATATATATATATATATATATATATATGTATATATATATATATATATATATATATATATATATATATATGTATATATGTATATATATAATATATATATATGTATATATGTATATATATATATATATATGTATATATGTATATATATAATATATATATATGTATATATGTATATATATATATATATATATATATATATATATATATATATATATATATACACATTTGCATACATATATATATGCATGTGAGTATATATATATATATACTTGTATACATATATATGCATGTGTGTATATATATATATATATATATATATATATATATATATATATATATATATATATATATATATATATATATATATATACGCACACATACATATATATGCACCTGGATATTAATTCATAAATATGTTTGTGTGTTTAAATCTATTTTTATATTTCTAATTTGCCATTCACTATAGAACTACCTGGGTCTCTCCAAAGAAAATGTCTTGAGTTAGAAGAGAGCGTTAGCTCATTAAATGACAGACTAACAAATTTAGAAGTAAAGCTAAGCTCACAGAATAAGAAGTCAAAACAGTGTAGACGAGATCTGAAAGAGATGGAGGAAAACATCCAAATGTTGAATGAAAAGATGATGCGTCAATCTGATTGGACAACAACACTTTCTGAGAACATTGAACAAAATATGAATTTATTCAATGAAGTAAAGGATTCAGTGAATGGTACTTTGAAACAAATGAAGCATTCCATAAATGAAATGAAGGATACAACAACACACAGCAATAAACAAATAGAAGAATTATGGGAACAAGTTAAAAATACTTCCATAACATCTAATGAAACAGATACATCAGTAAAAGATTTGTCTGAAAAACAGTTAAAACTTGAATTTAATTTGGAGACATTGGATCACAAGTACATGAATGTTGATTTAAAGGTTTTAATTACATTTTCTATCTAATAAGAAGTTTAAGTTTTAAATTGTTAATAGTTTCAAAAGAAACATTTTATTTTAAACTAATTTTTCAATTCTAGCTTTGAACATGAAATAAAGATATTAAGTTATTAAGTTAATTTAAAATCTTGTTTCAACAGTGTGGAACCTTGTGTCAGCTATTGGCAAAAAAATTTAAAATCTTGGAGACTGTAAAAGAAGTAATGGGTACACTCTCATTGTCCAGGGATGAAATTTTCAATCAAGTAAATACAATTACTCTCAAATGCTTTGTAGTTTATTTTTTTTTTAAATATTAAAGATAATTAATATGCTTATAATTTTGGTAACAGCAATACAAACTGTATTTTTGTCTCATTCTTAACACATGCACGAATATTTGTATTTTTAAAGTAAAAGTATGGGTATAAGTAAATGTTTAAATACTTATAAGTCAAACTCCACATCTATGACTACGTCTTTGTGCATGTATGTATATGTGTTTCAGTATAAAAGTAGGTATAAATAGGTGTATGTGACTACGTGAAATTGTGAGTATAATATATATATATATATATATATATATATATATATATATATATATATATATATATATATATATATATATATATATATATATATATATATATATATATATTTATACATGTATATATATATATAAATATATTTATTCATATATATATATATTTATACATACGTATATGTATATCTTAGAATGTGCATGTGTTTACATATTTCTTATATTCAGGGGCGTAGCGTGGGGGGGGGGCGGGGGGTGCGGACCGCACCGGGTGACACCATTTAGGGGGGTGACACCAAGGCAAAAAATAGCAAAATATATAGAGAAAAACTCGAGGGGGGGGTGCAAATCGAAAGTTTGAGGGGGGGGTGCAAATCGAAAACTTGAGGGGGGGGTGCAAATCGAAAGTTTGAGGGGGGGGTGCAAATCGAAAATTTGAAAGTTTGTCCCTGGGAAGGGTCTCTATGCCTCTGGGGGGGTGACACCATTAAGTGCCGCACCGGGTGACACCCGACCTCGCTACGCCACTGCTTATATTTGAAATATATTTTACAGTTACAAGAAAATGCCTTAGGTAAGTTTTTCATTAGCAATAAATATATTTTTACAACAATTCCACACTTAATACAGGAAAGGAAAAATATTTGAAAAAAACTTTTTTTATAGATTGAATGCTTTATGTATTATTGTATGATTAACTCATAATTTCAGACTCTACATTTTCTATTCACAGCTGCCAAAAACAGTCCAACACCTGTTGCACTGTGTGTCACTTTACAAAATAACCTTCCTGTTTGTGCAGGCGACATTATCACACAATTTGAAGATCCTGTGAGCAATTCCGGCAAACACTTTAATACAAAGGAAGGAAAATTCAAAGTCCCAACTAGTGGACTTTATGTCATCTGTCTAACCATTTCACTTAAAAAAAAGAACGTTGGTAGCGTTCGGGTTCATGTCTGCTGCCAATCACCTCGTAAAAGTTCAGCAACAGAGAGTAAAATGGAGGAGGGTGACGAATACTGTACAGTTGTAATTGTTAACTGTTTTCATTCAACTGCTACTGATGTAACTGTTATCGAATTAGATGCAGGTGATGAACTGTATTTGAAAGTTGTAAAAGTGAAAACATGTGTACGACTGTCACATTTCTCAAGCTTAACAATTTTTAAGCTATAACGTATAGTGCCTTACTTTTAAAACAATTTTGAAATGAAAATGTGTGACAATTATCCAAATATGTAACTTTATTCATGAAAAAACATAGAATTTTTTTTCGTTGACCAGTATGTAATCCATCTATCATTTATGAAATGAAATAAAATTTCTTTTGACAAACAGGGCTTGCAATGTACAATTATGCACATGATAAAAGTATCGTAATTTTACATTATTTTTTAACGTGTTCTGTATGCTGAGATCAGAGCAGAGCAAAATATGAACTACATTTATACAATATTAACAATATAGTTAAAAAAGCAATTGTTACAACTCTTACCAAATTTTACTCTAAAATAATGATAAATTTAAAAGGCGGTTAGAAAAAAATAAAGCACCGAAAATGTATGTCCAGTCAGGGCCGCCTTTACTTCCCGGGCCACTCTGATACAACCAGACAGCCCCTGAATATTAATACAAAAACAAACAATTATTGTATCAAAGAAAAATAGATCCTGTCAATAGCTCAATTTTAACTATCACTACTCTTTTCTAACTCTGATCACAACCTAACTCAAGTTAAGGAAAGTAAAGGCGACTGGGCATAGTGCTGACCACACCATCTCTTCATAAACCGAGGTCACAGAAACAAGTGAACTCTACACTTGCCCTATAGACCGTCAGGTTTGAAAGGGAACTTTACTTAGTAATCTATTGTTCTATTGTTTTGGGTACGTAAAATCGGCCGAGGCTAATAATGTGCGACAAATTTGCCTCATTGTTAAGGCTTCAATAGAAATATATTGTGATATATTTGTGCCAAATATTATAGATAATTGAATAATTAACCAAAATTAACGGCTAAATATATCAATATAGGCCAGAAATTAACTTTAAACAGCAATGTTTGCTAGCAATATTATATATATATATATATATATATATATATATATATATATATATATATATATATATATAATATATATATATACAGTATTATACAGCAGTTATTTGTAAAATAGAGTGGCTTCCCCTGAATCTCCCGCTATAAGTTTACCAAAAAAAAAACTTAGGATGGCTGCTGAAGTAAACGAGCTTTGTTGCAACTGATGAAAACATCGCTAGTCTTTATTTATTACTGAATACTTTTAATAAAATTGTTTAAAAAACCAGGTACATGAATGAAACTTTGAAACATTTTTGTAACTTTCAAAACATGTCATAAATCTTCCTTAAAATCAATACAATGTGAAATAACTAACATTTAATGAGGCACCTTCTTTTCACGTTACTAACCTCGGCCGATTTTACGTACCTAAAGCGATAGATTACCCTTTCTTTACTTTACTCTCTTCTCTACACTGACTGCCTCAAACATAAACCACCACACAGCATCTCACAATGTGTGACGAAACCGCTATCGGCACATACACAAACGGCAGGATGTTTTGGATGTACGGCTACACACCTGAAAAAACTGTTACACACGCACGATATTCGCTTTGTTGTGATGTGAGTTCTTTGGTCCAGAATCGATGCTGACCTACTTTAGGCGTCTGCAGCTGTTTCAAGGAAAGAGTTTTACTAATATTTAAAGTAAGCTTTAAAGTATATTTTAAACATAGATTCCTCACATTTAGTTAATTTAATATTTTACTTGATTTGTCCTAAAGAAATTAAATCACTTAAATCATTAACATACATTTGTTAGAACTCCTGTCGATAGATGAGATTAGATGTGAATTTTATTGTGTTGTGGCGCAATTTTTAAATCGGCGAGAGAATTAAAAAAATGATTCTAGGAGTAAGTATTTAGTTACTATTAGTATCTAGATCTAGCCTCTAGGCCTACCAAACTATTGTACCCAAATAATTTTATTTAATCTAGATCTAGTAAGCGATGGTTTAGTTGCTCAGCAGAAACTGGAATATGTAAACTATTTGATTTAAGCTACACTTTATCGGACATAAATATTCTTCTTGTAATAATGCAACACACTGGTTAGCCTACGACAAACCAATCGTTGAATTTTATTATTAGATCTAAATCTAGATCTCTAGATCTATTTTAATTTCATGTTGGCCTATAATTCTGTGCCTTTGCTAGAAGCACTCAACCATAGAAATTTTAGAAATATTAGAAAGTAAGAAAGTTATTAAAATTAATTGTTTTAAGTACATCTAGATCTAGATCAAGATTCTAGTCCTAAATCTTTTGTATTTCACTTTGATAGTGATGAAATGGATTTCTTGTGTAGTCCTAATTAGGTCTAATAATGGTTAGACTAAGTTAGATAAGCCTAACACGAATTTCTTGACATGATGTTCCCTTTACAATTCACAAAGCTCTTAAACTAACAAGAAATAAACCGGGAGTGATCTCCCCTAAACTTTCTCGAATATTCTTATATAACCGGAATATAGCCATAATTTTTATTTACTTTAACTTTTAAAAATAGAATAGAATCTCGTAAAAAAAAAGAATTGCGCACCAAGTGAACGCCAAATAAAGATGTGCATAATAGTACGCAATATAATTAGTACTTTATAAATTTACATGCGTTTTTTGAGAAATCGGAAATAGCGTAAATTAGTACTTCCGGTCAACGGAAATTACTCAACATTTGACAGAAGGTATAGAATTAGATCTTTTACTTACATGTGAAAATTCATTTATTTGTCTGGAATAGTACGCAAGTTATAGGCTTTTGAAAAATTCAAAAGTAGAAAAAGTACCACTTCAGGTTATCGGAAATCTTCCGGTTATCGGAAATCGCTCACAAGTTGATACGGATCTACGATTTTAATAAAATACTTTTATATGAAATTTCATCAACCTAGCTGTAACGGTACTCAAATTATTGTGTTTACACACAGACAGACACACAGACATACGGACAAGATTGCAAAATTATGTTTTTCGGATCAGTGAGGTGTAAAACATCGAGATTTGTTAAAATCTCGATTTTTTTTTTTTTTTTGCACGATTACAATACTTTCTCTATACTTCGTATATACGAAAAAGTAAAACTGGAGAGATGAATAGCCTAGTTCAGGAGAAGCGATATAAAGAGATATTTATAGATACAGATAGATCTATAGATAGATAGATTAAAAACATAATTTCTGTTGCAGAAGGCATCCAAGCATTTCTAGTTCTTAAATATCAAAGCAAATAAAAGGAAACAAACAATGTCAACTGTATTAAAAGACATCACTAACAAAACCACTGTTATTGCTAAAAGAAACGGTAAGTGACAACAGTTGTAATAACTTTTATGATAATTTATCAGACCAACTATAGTTGTAAAAATAGGAGTTGCAATCTTTTTTAGTTAAAATTTATTTTTAAAGCCCTAATTTGGACGGGCATTTTTATTTATTACAAGTACATTT
Source organism: Physella acuta (assembly GCF_028476545.2). Taxonomy (NCBI): domain Eukaryota; kingdom Metazoa; phylum Mollusca; class Gastropoda; family Physidae; genus Physella; species Physella acuta. The sequence continues at coordinate 395,276 of NW_026732180.1, read as the reverse complement.
CATATGTGATGTATTGGCCTATTTGTAGTCTGAAAAGTATTAAAGTGAAATTAAAAAGAGAATCGCTAACTTAAAAAGCAACTGTTAATGAAAAGTCATAGTCGGTTAAAAATACTGGAGATCGTTAAAGTTAAGCAACTTTTCATTTTCAATTACAATGGTTTGATGTAAAATATAAATAAGGTAACTTTTATAGTACATAAAACAGATGTGTGCTGTAAAATACCCAGTGGATAAAAATCTAACGTACTAATCTGTTGGTTAAAATATTAGCAATGGTTGTAATTGCTACAGCTCTTACTGTTAAAAGCGTTTTGGTTACAGGCCATTTAAGAACTTTGCATTGTAAAAGTTAAACATGAGACTGACTGTAATAGTTGCAACAACGTGTTTTAATTTTAATTTCCTAATTAGGCGTGTCCAGTCCAGAGTACCAGGAGCCACCTCACAAAAAGAAAAACAACGGTGTCGAGACATCTGATGATCAGGTAAATATTAGAAAGTTGCTCGACTTTACATACATTATCTGTAACAACTTAATTTCATTTTATTTGTTAGCAAACGGAGATGTTTCTACATCGAAATAATTTCATGCTTTATTGAAATAATAAATAATTGTGAACTATATTCCAAGATCCAAACAACTTTAAAACTCAATTTGTAAATGAAAAAATACATATATACTGTATGCATCTATAAATACAAATCAAATTATTGCTGCATGGGATTACTGGACTACATGGATTATTTTCTAAATATTATATCCTTTAAATACTGTAATAGACATTTTAAAAATAATATACTTTTTTTATCTTGCAGGTAGATAACTCTTCCCCTGTAGGAAACACTGACCCACAACTTAAGCTTTCGTCTGATTTATCTTTGAGTACGTTGGATGGAATTTTTACATTTTTTATTCATTACAAAAACCAAAGTCTAAATGTGTAACATAGTAATGACAAATTTATCTTCTGCCTTTGTGGTTCAAATTTTAGCTGCAAATACCAAAATTTTAGTGTTTACATTATACAGATATTAATGATAAAAATATTACGATTAAGATAATATGATACAATGTCACTTAAAGTTTAATACATTTTATGAATTGACCGGTATAATGTATCGACAAACACAACAATGTTAATATTTGCAGATCCAGGGAATGACAAAACTGACCTACACAAATTTACACGTTGTGAGAAAAATCCAGGCCACAAGGACTTCATTCCCATGGATCAATTTGGTGTCAGCCATTTACCTGAGGGTTACAGGAATCGAGGATTACTGCACCTGGTCAAAGCTTTGTCTGAGTTGGTTGTCTTGATCCAAGTAAACACCTGCAGTTCGTCAAGACCTGAGTTTTTCCCAGATACTCAAATTAAATATTTACGTTTTCCTAGCCGTTCTACTGGCTCAGGTAAAATCATATTTGCACAGAATAAAACAGGCACCTTTTCTAGACATTGTCTTTGCGATTTATGCTCAGAATCCAAAACTCCAAAAAGAAAGTGGGGAGAAATAAAAATTATCACCGCTGCTCATGTTGTTTTCAACAACGAAGAAGCGAAACATACAATCTGCAGCTTTGAAATATCTGGAACAAAAGTGGTAACTAAAGGAGGACAAGTTACTGTTGATGTGAAATCTGATCGATGCGAATTGATTTGCTACACGCATGATTTGAATATAATACCAAAACTCATAAGTGCAATTTACCGATTCAACTGGCTACATGGTGAAATGAATAGAGTATATAGATTTTTGCCTGAAAATAAATTTGTCGCTATAGTTTCACACCCGCATGGTTATCCAAAGCATGTCACATTAGGGAAGTGGATAACCAGAGAAGTGAAACAACGTACCAGCAGAACAGCATACACCAAGTACAAGTACACAGCCAGTACATGTAAAGGTACCTCTGGGGCGCCTGTTTACATTTTGGGAAAAGAAAATGTATGGACAACTCATCCTCACAGTGGTTGTCTTGTTGGCAACACAAATGTTAGTGGAGAGGAATATGAATATTATCACCCAGGGCATTTGTCTCCAACAGTTGCAGCAGGAAAACCCTAGATAGAACATTGGTTCCACTGAAACAATGTTCAGCTGTTCTGTTCAATTTGCATTGAAGTATTAACAATATGATGATGTTTATTGATAATTTATGTCAGATGAAATCAATTCACTTTAAAAAATTATTGATATATTATTTTAAACGGAATTTTCTATTTGCATGATGATACAGAATAACATAATTTTATTTGTAGTTTACTGCTTCTCTTATTGCCTCTCTGTATCATAAACTTTGTTTATTTCCTCAGTAGCTTTTCAACTTTGCTTATTGCGTCGCTATAATTTTTCACACCTTCATCTTATTTTTTCAATTATCTGTACGCATACAAGGATATGCTTTGATACACTAGAAAAACTGTTTACAAATTAGTGAGAGAAAACGTGTGAGCAACGCATCATCAGATTGACTCTTCTGTGAAACACCTTAGGATATTGTGTTGAGTTGCTCTGACCAATTTTAATTTAAAAAGTCGCTCCTGTCTATTGTTTTGGAATGATAATATCAGTTACGTAAGATCTTAAGTAACCTGCTTCTTGGGATAGATTTTTAATTTAAAAATGGCTTAAATATGAATCCCTTAAATATAAGCTAGTGGCTTATGCCCATGTAGTTATTATAATATAACTACAAGTACATTTAATTTTAATTGGTTTAGTATGACACTCATAGTACTTTTCATAAATATGTGCACGCTTTATGAACATAATCACATTCATGTAATGAAACCTGTGAAATTGTTTTAGCTCGTTTAGTCTCTATATACAATCAAACACAGATCAAAGTGCCATTTTAGGTTCACACACAAGCACACACATATATATATATATATATATATATATATATATAAAATCTTTTTTCAAGCATGAATTTATAGCTTAAATTTAATTCAAAATAAAATATTAATCAGCCAGAGCAATGATTTTGTAATTTTTTTTAAAGAAAATGTAATTACATTTTGCAACATTTTTGAATGCCAGCAAAGTCAGTTTTAAAATGTAGCTGTCGCCAAGCTGTGGAGCAGCAAACATACTTAACAATCATAAGTAAAAGTGGCTATCTGTGGTCGCCATTTTACCTTAATTGCTATTTGATTCAAGAAAAATAAACAATAGTGTAATCCAACCCCTCCGTTGTATTCTTTTGGCTTGACATGAGGCGGCGCCTTTAAAAAAAAAATCACATTTCCCTATATCGATACTCACCATTCGAGTGATAGTGCCTGATACACCAAGAAAGGGCGATAACTGAATATTTTGTCTTTTAAATACTCCAGGATTTAAATAGAACGACTTTCTATTGAATTTTCAATTAAAGTATCATTTCGAACCTAAAAGTTTCATGGGGCAGGTGCAGTAGAGTTCGCCTGCTTGACCTCAGCATATGAAGGGATAGTGAGGTATGAACTATGCCCAGCCGCCTTTACTTTCCCTAACGTAAGTTAGGTACTCATTAGAGCTAAGTGTACTCTAGAACATCCTACGAACCCGAGTCTATGATCCGAGCTTGAGACTTACGGATAACCAGTCGAGTGCTTAACCATTCGATCATGCCATCCAATAACAAATATTTCTAGAATTCGACCTTATGAACATTAGCGACACATCCAATTATTTGGAAGTGGGTAGTCTCATCCACAATTATCCCAGTATAATGGATAAGGATAAGACGCAGAAGCGTCGCGAGCGGGCGGGGGGGGGGGGGGTCGGGCCGCACCGGGTGACACCATGACGAAAAATTGCAAAATATATAGAAGAAAAATGCTTTTTGCCAGTTCAATTAATGATTAATAAGAGTGAATCCACTTGTATTAATAACTGACTATAGATAACCATCTTTACTACTAACTGCGCACGCCACTTTATAGCTATCATCCGGAGGGGTGGGGGTGACACCAACTGACGAATTTAGAGAGGAATAAAGGCTTATGTATTATTTTGATTAACAAGTAAGTCAATCTACGACAGTAGAGGGGTGACACCAAAATCTAATGACTTACGATAAAAACGTTGCTTTTCCCACATGAATTAATAGTTGGCTTGTACGCAACAAATTAACACCATTAGGCAAAGAAAGTCTACCGCCCCTCTCCCGAAGAAAAAGTCGGGAAGAAACACTGCTGTCATACCTAATACAAACTAATCATCTCGGAATTCTCTGGTCATGTGACTCTTGCCAATCGGCCGTGATTGGCCTCCCCGCTTGTGGTTGGCGCCATCAATCTGACCAATTGTTTGTACCACTCTTTTGATCTAGTTAAAATTAACATGAAAACTTGTGTCATCACATTCTGCATGAAAAGAGCAACTATAAAACATGTGGTTGTAATCTAAAGTTTGTAATAGCATGGTGCTTTATGTAATTGCACGTATTACAACGGGTCTTAAGGATGGCTTAAATTAATAATAATTTTGTCAAAAATTAATGCAAGTAAAAGGTTTTTTCCGTTATCTGTCGGCTGCAGTAGCGTACGTAGGGGGGAAGCAGGGTGAGCGGCCGCTCCCCCTCTGGCCATTTTTAGCAAAGTGGCGCCTTTTTGGAAACTATTTAAACTCAAAGTTTTAAACATTGATATTTATTAAAAAATTATCTTTGGTCGGCACATCTATGCAAATCACAAGATTTATTTCATGCAGCAATTAATTATAACAGTAATAGACTAGTTCAGTCATCGTTTACAACACGTATTAGCAGCTGTATCAGTTTGTCATTCTAAAAATAACCATTACGATGCATTGCAATGTTTAAAAAACCTCTACGGGTAGTACCACTTGGCAAGAGGGATGTTCAGTTTAAGGCAACAGTATAATGTATTTGCTTACGAATAACTGAATTAGAAAATGTTACATATAAAACTTCAAGCATAATTACTTTATATATACAGTTTGAATCGTAATTTATTTTTTTAAATTACAATACGGACAGAAATTTTCACAAGGTCAACAACGTCATCACGATGCAGTAGTAGTATTATGACAGTTTGATTACGATTACAAATTATATGAAACAGTATCAACTTTCTATTAATTATTATTTTAGTTTACTAGATCTAGATCTATATTATATTTGAATAATGCTATATTTTGTATTAAAGAAAACAACAACTCAATTTAAACTAACACTGATCGCACAGTTAATTATCCGCTACTTATTTAAATCTGTTTTTGAATCAGTATACATGCATAATTGAATATGTATGGGGTCGTCCATAAATGATGTCACACTCGTAGCGGGGAGGGGGGGGGGCCGTAATTGTGTGACGGTGTGTGATGAGGGGGAGAGGGAGGGGGGGGTTCAGATGGTGAGACGTCACACTTTTGCATCATAAAAAAGCAATGTTAGAAAACGAATTTTGGACGTTATTTTGCCTTTTAGAAAACTGTTTTAATAAATTGTAATAACAATTTATTAAAATACTCTATTTTGACAGAGTTCAGACAAGATTTAACTGCAATTTTGAGGGGGGGTTGTAGGCTGAGGTGTGACGTCATTTTAGGGGGGGGTCTGGCTTTTTGTGACGACGTGTGACGGAGGGGAGGGGGGTAAGTAAAATCGTCAAAAAAGCGTGACGTCATTTATGGATGACCCCTATGTTTAAAACAGTCATCTAAAAACTGACGCTATGTTCACTCTGAGTTGGTTATCCACTCCCACCTCACCACCACAATTGTGTAGAGCGACATTAATGTCACACCTAGGTGTACGCTGGGTTGGATAATTGACCTAAAGTGACCGGACAGTTGTGAATGAAGTTGAACCCTCCTCCACACCAACCCACCCCGAACTGATCTGTTAAGTGCATTTGGAAAAACGCGTAATGATGTACCAAACTACCATGCCGCCAGAATCATAGCTTTTGAAACGTTAATCTCTGTGAATATTGTTTTTGAAATTATCAGTAAAAGGTGTGTGAGAAATACAGTGATCTAACCTATACCTTCTCATTATGTTAAAAAATTACATTTAAAGAACAAAAAAAGTCAGTAGCTAATAAAAAAAAGTGCATGATCTAAAATGTGAGACCGATATTCTAGTTACATGTAGGCTATTATTCCGAATTGTTTTACTATCATATTGAAAAGCTGGCTTTTATACCAACTCTGATTTAAAAAACGTTCATTATGCTGTAATACTTTAGCATTTATGATGACAATATATTTAATTCTGATTGTAGACAAAATATCTTTGTAAAAACCAATAGTGTTAAGCTACTTTATTAAATTCTTAAGTAATTATTGATTTGTTTTGATATTGTTTTTGATATTTATAATAAAATGTGTAGACATATGCATATTTATATTAAGAAATTGATTATTTCCCCCTTTTGCTTGTCTTAACGTCCCAAGAATTATTATGTAATGCTGCGTTCATTGTTTTTGGTTGTAGTATATATATATATATATATATATATATATATATATATATATATATATATATATATATATATATATATATATATATATATATATATATATATATATATATATATATATGTGTGTGTGTGTGTGTGTGTGTGTGTGTGTTTAGATTGATACCTTTTTTTTTGTTTTGTCGACCTACATTGTGTGTTTTTTTTTATTTCTTCAGAGTGCTACTTTAAATTTATTTTACGTCATAGCGAAGCAATAACATACAGCTAATATATATATATATATATATATATATATATATATATATATATATATATATATATATATATATATATATATATATATATATATAAATTCGGCACTTTTTTTGCTATTTTCGCTCCCCCTAAACCGAAAACCTGGATACGCCTCTGGTCGGCTGATAGTATTATCTTGCCAATTACTTCAAATAGTCAATAGTAAGGGACGCAATGGTTCAATTCCTACCGCTTCAAGCTGTTACAGTTTTCTTACGTTGAGCAGTTTTAGCAGAGTTTATTTAAGATTTCCCCTCAGGGGGTGGGGGTTCAGACTAAATTTTCCGATGAGGGAAGAGCGGACACTGCTAAAAGTATAAAATGTCTATATAAATTCTTTTTCATTCGTTGAGTGTCGGGTTGAGGGTCGGTAGACGGGTCAAGTGGTGCCACCAAAGATATGCCTGAAAGAAACACTGAGTTTTAGGTCCAGCTTCGCAAAATTGTATGTTCAACTTAACATGTATTGGAACAAACCTGTCGTACCTGGTGTAAATCATACTATTGAAACTAGGCCTAGTTCGCAGACTAAAAATAACAATTGTTTTGCTGAATTCCCGGTAAGCCTACAGCTTGTCTTGAAATTGAAACTAAAGTCCTAAGGTTTTACAGAGACAATAAATAAACAGATTGAGGTATGTTTTAAATATTTTCCTTTTTTTTATACGATGACATCTATATTTTCCATCAGTTCCAGTTCCTATTGTTAGCATAACTATAAACTATAAATGATAAATGTACTAATACAGTGATTCAATAAAGGGAATTATCCAAACGGATAAATTTCTTTCATTTTGTGTGGCATAACGGCACTCTTACGACCAACACTTGTGAAAATGACCTAGATCTAGATCTGACTCAAACATAGTAGGATATGATATTGATGAACTAACGCACACAGAATAGAATTTATGTAGCATATATATATATATATATATATATATATATATATATATATATATATATATATATATATATATATATAATTCATGTAGATGTATTTTTAAAAATTGAAATGAACGCCTTACAGATGTTTTCACCTATACAAAAACAAGCTGTAGCTTTTTATTTAAAGAGCCTAGAAAATCAAAGAGATGTCTTAGCACCTGCATTGGATTCTATTATAAATGTAAGTTTAGATATTAAACGTTTAGAACTCATTAATCTTAAGTAGTTTTAAATTAGTTTTAACATAAGTATATTGTAACAGTGATTTGTTTTGTCAACAGGCTATTGAAGAATGCAAAAGCTCTTTGACTTTCGAAAGTGGGAACAAAAAAAACTTTGTGGAACTCGTGCAACTGTTGGAAGAAACGAACAGCCAAAATATGGATAGATTTTCTACTATTTTAAGTAAACTATAGATAAAAAGAAAAGTATTGTTTACATTTATGACTAAATTTTATAAAGGCTAAAAAATACACATCAATGTGTTGTTGTAGGGTATATTTAAATATTTGTATTGTAGAAACTTTTGTTACGACGTTTATTTAGCTGGAAAAGATAAAAATTTCAGTAGAAAAACAAAATAAAATAAAAATATTTTTAAACGTATTTCATTAAAATAATAAGTAAATAGATGAAAACAATAATTTTACTCATAGCTTAATACTTACATAACTGTCAGCGAAGATTATATAATACTTGTAGATGATAACATTTAATTTTTTTTTTTTTCGTAGAAGAGAATGGTTTCTCAGAAACAACACTGATACAAAACACAGCAAGTTGTATCTCATCCAGTCAAGATGTTAATTCTTCACCAGATCAATTACAGTCTGCCGATTTATTTAATAAGACAGGTCTCGGTAAATAGCATTAAATTATCAATATTGCCTTGTATAATGTCCTCCAATTGTAGGTTTTTTAGTCCAAAGTAAATGTCTCTACTTATTTACGATATCCTAAAGTATGGGCTAATTATAAACGTTAACAGACATTCATGTTTAGCGAATTGATTTAAATAACTATATATATATATATATATATATATATATATATATATATATATATATATATATATATATATGTGTGTGTGTGTGTGTGTGTGTGTTCATTTATCATTTAGTATCCATTGATTTGATTAAAGAATTTCAACAAAAACTTGACTCGGCGTCTGATCTGATTGAAAGAAATCATCGTTTGATACAAGAAAATATCCATGCTTTACATGACAGGCTACAAAATATTGAAACAAAGCAGTTATCTGAGAAGAAAACTCTGACTGATAAGATTGATGAACAAAATGAGTTGACAAAGCAAATTACTGAACAGATGCAGGACATGAGGAGCTGTGTTAATAATGCAAGGGACTCTGCAAATGACAATAAAAAGCAAATAGACATACTGGAAAATAAAGTTAACAGAGTCATCATCAAATCAAATAATTTTGAAGTGTCAAACGAACAACTGTCTGAAAAGCAAATTCAACTAGGTTTACATGTTGAGACTATTGATCAAAAACATACTAATGTTGATTTAAAGGTAACGCACCTGTTGGCTTTCAATGTATTCTCTCAAATAAATATCAAATCTTAAAAGAATTAATTTTACTACATAAAAAGTTATTTTTGCTATATCATCTGACAATTTGAAATGTAATTTTCGGTTTTTTTTTCTTCTAACTGTATGTACTACATTTATCTTTAACAGTGTGGAACTATGTGCCAAATGCTTGCCAAGAGATTTAAAAGCTTAGAGTATGTAAATGATGTTTTATCGAAACTCTCTTTATCCAAGGGTGAAACTTTCCTTCAGGTAAATTTTTAAAATACTGAATTTGTTCTTTTATTTAATAATAGTTAAAGTGTTTATCCCCCTTGTTAGGTAAGGCTTGATGAGTGTGCATGAATATTTAGAACTTTTTAATGTTTTTTTTTAATTGTGTGCATTTGTTTGTTTTAGTTAAATGAGAGATTACACGAATTAGGTAAGTACGTTTTGACGCATTCATATTAGCATTAGCCTACTTATAGTTTGTATTTGTTCTCCAAGTTGATGCTTAATTTATAAATATTCTATAATTAATTTTATCCTTTTGTAACAATTTTTACAAGTTTTAATATTGTAAACTGTTAAATTATGAGATGAAAAGAAAGAGATTCACACTGATGATCTGATAAAAGTTACTACGAAAAAGTATAAATTGCTTTCAGCTTTGTCGTATAAATTTGGAAGTGAGGCATGTAAAGCATAAAATAATTGATTTTATGTTCTTAACTCAGAGCTTACTTCTCTGCATTAAAACGAGTATTCCCCGTGTCTGAGTAGAAGATATAACACAGAAATGATATAAGAATTATTGTAATAACTTTTTGTTAAAAAAAAAGTTTAACGACGTTTTTATTCATTTTTACTCAGAGCGATCGCACGAAATCACTCGTGTAGGATTTAGCGCCATGATTTTGACCGACATGAGAGTCAGCACCGGAGTGATTAGAGAGTTCGCCGACGTTTACTTCAATCATGGCGGACATTTTGATCCCAGCAGTGGCGAGTTTACCGTACCGTCAGATGGGATTTACTGTATTAGTTTAAGTGTTTACAGACAATTCACTAATGACGTACAAATAGAATTAGTTCGTGTAGCAAACTTCGATGGTTCCCCTGAAAGCGATATGGATGACGACCTGGGACTTGATAGCGACGAAAATGAGGAAACAGACATCATAACAATATTTGGTTTGGACACATCTGGTGGCAGAAACCATTACACAGCTCATTACGTATTAGAAAAAGGAAACAAATTATTTTTAAAAGTTACAGCAGCTGATAAGGATTTCGAGTTTGGAAAATACTCCATTTTCACATGTTATAAAATCTAAAGAAAAATAATGTGGATTACTTTGTTCTTCACTTTAAACGTCTCAAAAGTTTCTTGGATTAAAGGTGTTTACTTGTATCGTGATTAAATTTATACCTTAAAACAAATTTTAATATAAAAACAAAAGATTCATTGTAGGAGGACTCTGCTATGGATATGATTGTTTAGAAAGGAAGAACGTTTTATGTGTCTCATTTTACTCTACATAAAAGCTTATGATATTTTTATATTATTTTCCTCTAATCCAAAATTTATTTCAGCTCTTGTTATATACCCCTAAACCCACACCACTAAAAATAAAATTGAAATTATACGTTTTGTACAGTACAGTATAGAGTCCTTGCAAACACGTGACCTAAATCACGTGATACTTACGTCCGCCGCCACGGTGGTATACATCAGACGTAAACACAATCAGCTGTTCACCAGTGCTGGACGCGTTCACTGTATGTAAAGAACCGCACCCGTGGAAAAGGAAAAATACGTTTAAAAACTTGAACTCTTAGGAATTGAAGATCCTTTTACTGTTATTGACGGTTTCGTGGATAATATAAATATGTGGCCGAAATTTCTAAATAAAAATACTGTTAACAATACTGTTTAAGTAGACGAATCTGATCATATATAGGTTATCTAGACCTGGTTAATGTAGATTCTAGATTATCTGTTAAGTACACGATTTAGCAGCAATAGATCTAACACAACCACACTACTGTAGCAAACGTGAGACCACTTTAACTCCCACAAAACCCACACTACAACGGCTAATATAATTCATGGGTAATAACCACTGCTGTTCTTAGATCTCAGCCAATCTGGACTTTATGTCATCAGTCTAACCATTTCACCTAAAAAAAAGAATGTTGGTAATGTACAGGTCAATGTCTGCTGCCAATCACCTCGTAAAACTTCAGCAACAGCTAGAAAAATTGAGGAGGGAGAAGATGGTGACGAATACTGTACAGTTGTAACTGTTAACTGTTTTCATTCAACTGCTACTGATGTAACTGTTATCGAATTAGATGCAGGTGATGAACTGTATTTAAAAGTTGTAAAAGCAAAAACATTTGTACGACTGTCATATTTCTCAAGCTTAACAATTTTTAAGCTATAATGTGTAGTGCCTTACTTTTAACCAATTTTGAAATGAAGATGCATGACAACTATCCAAATATGTAACTTTTGTCATGAAAAAAAACAGCAATTTTTTTTTTCATTGACTAACTTTTAATCCATCGATCATTTTTTAAATAAAATTTCTTTTGACAAACAAGGCTTGCAATGTACAATTATGTGCATGATAAAAGTATCGTAATTTTACATTATTTTTTAACGTGTTCTGTATGCTGAGATCAGAGCAGAGCAAAATATGAACTCTACATTTATACAATATTAACAATAAAGTTAAAAAAGAAATTGTTAAAACTCTTACTAAATTTTACTCTTAAATAATGATAAATTTAAAAGGCGGTTAAGAAAAAAAAATTAAGCACTGAAAATGTATGTCCAGTCAGTGCTACCTTTGTTTATTTCCCGGGCCGCTTTGATAAACCAGACAGCCCTGAATAATAATACAAAAACAAACAATTATGGTATAAAAGAAAAATAAATCCTGTCAATAGCTCAATTTTAACTATCGCTACTCTTTTCTAACTCTGATCAGTACCTATCTCATGTTAAGGAAAGTAAAGGCGACTGGGCATAGGGATAGTGCTGACCACACCATCTCTTCATAAACCGAGGCCACAGAAACAAGTGAACTCTACACTTGCCCTATAGACCATTTTTTTTTTTTTTTTTTTTTTTTTTTTTTTTAGAAATAAATGAAAACAAAGAATTTATTTTACTGAATACCACTTATTCTTCACTGAAATTAAAACAAAATGAATGTACATGGCTCAATATGACTGAGAAATGCATATTTTTATGCATAATGATTATTTACAAGATGAACACAACACAATTCATACAAAAGAAATAAGTTCAATTTCCAACTTCATTTTCCAATAAAAGCATATTAGGAATTCCATTTGCTATGTATAGACCATCAGGCTTGAAAGGGAATTTTACTTGGTAATCTATTGATTTAGGTACGTAAAATCAGCAGAGGCTAGTAATGTGCGACAAAGTTGCCTCATTGTTAAGGTTTTAATAGAAGCATATTGTGATAGATATATTTGTGCCAAATATTATAGATAATTGAATAATAAACCAAAATCAACGGTTAAATATAGCAAAATAGGCCAGAAATTAACGTTAAACAGCAGTGTTTGCGAGCAATATTTGCTATATAAACAGCAGCTATTAGTAAAATAGAGTGGCTTCCCTTGAATCTCCCGCTATAAGTTTAACCACCACACAGCACCTCACAATGTGTGACGAAACCGCTATCGGCACATGCACAAACGGCAGGATGTTTTGGATGTACGGCTACACACCCGAAAAAACGGTTACACACGCACGATATTCGCTTTGTTGTGATGTGAGTGCTTTGGTCCAGAATCGATGCTGACCTACTTTAGGCGTCTGCAGCTGTTTCAAGGAAAGAGGTTTACTAATATTTAAAGTAAGCTTTAAAGTATATTTTAAACATAGATTCCTCACATTTAGTTACTTTAATAGTTTTACTTGATTTGTCTTAAATAAATAAAATCACTCAAATCGTTAAAATTAAAATAGGTACGAATTCTAGTCAATAAATGTAGATTTTATTGTGTCGTGGCGCGACTTTTAAAACGGGGACACAATTAAAGAGTAGAAATAAGTAATTTTCACCGTTATTCAGGAACCGATGGGTTTTGGCTCGGCAGAAACTGAAATATGTAAACTATTAGATTTACACTTTATCCTACAAACTTAAAAAAAATTTCTCGTAATAAAACAAAACGCATATTACAGAGGCGTATCCACGTTTTCGTTGTAGGGGGAGCGGAAATAGCAAAAAAAGGCGCCGAATTTGTAATATTTTCTATATAAGTATATATATATATATATATATATATATATATATATATATATATATATATATATATATATATATATATATATATATATATATATATATATATATATATATATATATATATATATATATATATATATGCTGTATGTTATTGCTTCGATATGATGTAAAATAAATTTAAATAAGCACTCGGAAGAAATTAAAAAAAAACACACAATGTAGGCCGACGAAACAAAAAAATATGGTATCACTCTAAACAAAAAAACAAAAAAAACAAATATATATATATATATATATATATATATATATATATATATATATATATATATATATATATATATATATATATATATATATATATATATATATATATATATATATATATATATATATATATATATATATAAACACTACAACCAAAAACAATGAACGCGGCATAATCTGTTTCGTAATTCTTGTAAAATAAATTACATAATAATTCCTGGGACATCTATTAAGACTAGCGAAAAGGGAAAATAATCAATGTCTTAATATAAATATGTATATGTCTACACATTTTATTATAAATATCAAAACAAATCAATAATTACTTTATATTCTAATATAATAGCTTAACACTATTCGATTTTACAAAAATTATATGTCTAAAATCAGAATTCAACATATTGTCATTATAAATGCAAGAGTATTTCAGCATAATGAAAGTTTTTTAAATCAGAGTTGGTATAAAACCCAGCTTCTCACAATTGAAGTAAAACTTTCGTAATAATAGCCTACATATAACTAAAATATCGGTCTTACATTTTAGATCATGCACTTTTTAAATAGCTAGTGACTTTTTGTGTTTTTTAAAGATAATTTTTTAACATAATGTGAAGGTATGGGTTAGATCACTGTATTGCTCACACACCTTTTACTGGTTATTGAAAAAACAATATTCACAGAGATTTGCGTTTCAAATGTGCCGACCAAAGATAATTTTTTAACAAATATCAATGTTTAAAACTTTGAGTTTAAAAAGTTTCCAAAAAGGCGCCACTTTGTTAAAAATGGCCAGAGGGGGAGCGGCCGCTCCCCCTGCTCCCCCCCCCCCCCCCCCCTGCGTACGCTACTGGCATATTAGCATATCTGTTAAACCTTTTGTTGAATTATGAAATTAAATGAATGTTGGTTTCATGTATAATTCCGAGTCTTTGCTAAAAGCACTCAATTTTAGAAATTAATTAAGTGAATTTTAGTAGGCCTAAATCATTCTTATTTCCCAATTATACATATTTGAACCATGAATAAATAGGCCCTACTAAGTTAGGCTTAATGTGTTCTTTTAATATTCTTTTAGTAATGAAATTGAATTGTTGTGTAATAACACGAATTTTTTGTCCTGATGTTTCGCATTACTATTTCTAAGGGGTCATCCATAAATGACGTCACGCTTTTTTTGACGATTTTTACCCCCCCCCCCCCCCCTTCGTCACACATTGTCACAAAAAGGCAGACCCCCCCCCCTAAATGACGTCACACCTTAGCCTACAACCCCCCCCCCCCCCTCAAAATTGCAGTTGAATTTTTTTAAACATCGATATTTTTCCAAAATCTTGTCTGAACTCAAAATAGAGTATTTTAATCAATTCCTATTACAATTTTTTAAAACAGTTTTCTAAAACGCAAAATAACGTCTAAAATACGTTTTATAACATTGCTTTTTTATAATGCAATAGTGTGACGTCGTACCATCTGACCCCCCCCCCCTCATCACACACCGTCACAAAATTACGGACCACCCCCCCTCCCCTCTAAGAGTGTGACGTCATTTATGGACGACCCCTAAACTAAGAGAAAAATTGATAAAACAATCTGGTTCTGGAGATTTATATATATATATATATATATATATATATATATATATATATATATATATATATATATATATATATATATATATATATATATATATATATATATATATATATAAAATACTTAAAAAAAACTTTTTAAAAAACCACGTTTTTCTTGTGGACTAAAAAGTAGAAAATAACTATTTACATACATTTGATGACAAAAAACGTGGGTACGTTCACCATCAAATTTCCCGACCCATCTGCCCGACCCACGTTTTTTGTCATCAAATGTATGTAAATAGTTATTTTCTACTTTTTAGTCCACAAGAAAAACGTGGTTTTTTAAAAAGTTTTTTTTAAGTATTTTATTTTCTCCTTTTTAGTCCGTTGCTACACATGAAAAACATGGTTTTTAAAAAAGTGTTTATAAATACACGGACTAAAAATCTTGAGCGACCAGGATTCGAACCTGGGTTGTCGCGGCCACAACGCGAAGTACTAACCACTATACGATCACGGCCAGCGCGCTCACATCGATTGGGGTCGAAGTAACTGTGTCAATAGGCCTCAAGTGTTGTCGGTATCTTTAGAAATCATGTCCTCAATTTTATGGTCCTTGGGGCGTAATTAAATTAAGCTAATTACGGTCACTAATTGCTAGTTTTTATGATTGCATCTGAAATTGTTAGGCGAAAGTAGAATGCATGCCAAATTTCAGGTCTCTAGAGCAATCAGAAGTGGGCTAATTTTCGATGTCAATTTTAACAACAAACATCCAAACAAACAAACAAACGCGAAGCTGAGTTAAGAATAAAAAATACTTAAAAAAAAACTTTTTAAAAAACCACGTTTTTCTTGTGGACTAAAAAGTAGAAAATAACTATTTACATACATTTGATGACAAAAAACGTGGGTACGTTCACCATCAAATTTCCCGACCCATCTGCCCGACCCACGTTTTTTGTCATCAAATGTATGTAAATAGTTATTTTCTACTTTTTAGTCCACAAGAAAAACGTGGTTTTTTAAAAAGTTTTTTTTTAAGTATTTTATTTTCTCCTTTTTAGTCCGTTGCTACACATGAAAAACGTGGTTTTTAAAAAAGTGTTTATAAATACACGGACTAAAAATCTTGAGCGACCAGGATTCGAACCTGGGTTGTCGCGGCCACAACGCGAAGTACTAACCACTATACGATCACGGCCAGCGCGCTCACATCGATTGGGGCCGAAGTAACTGTGTCAATAGGCCTCTAGTCTTGTCGGTATCTTTAGAAATCATGTCCTCAATTTTATGGTCCTTGGGGCGTAATTAAATTAAGCTAATTACGGTCACTAATTGCTAGTTTTTATGATTGCATCTGAAATTGTTAGGCGAAAGTAGCATGCATGCCAAATTTCAGGTCTCTAGAGCAATCAGAAGTGGGCTAATTTTCGATGTCAATTTTAACAACAAACATCCAAACAAACAAACGCGAAGCTGAGTTAAGAAAAACGTTTTAAAAACGTTTTAATAAAGATGGATATAGATATACAGATCTTTATATCTGTATATCTATATCCATATCTTTCTATAGATGTATAGATATATGTATAGATGTATAGATATACAGATGTATAGGTGTACAGAAGTACAGATGTATAGATGGATATATGTACAGATGTATAGATATACAGATATATAGATATACAAATATATGGTTATACAGATAAACAGATAAATATCAGAGTTTCTTCCAGACGTCTATTCGAACGAAACATAATTTATATGGAAAACATATACTTTAACCAGTGTTCCCCTCCCCCCTGGAAAATTTTGCCCGCCTCCCCCGAAATGTCCAGGTCATCCCCCCACCCCCCCCCCCCACCCCCACCCCCCCGAGAAAAAAAAGTCTGAAAGAAACACTGATAGATATATAGATTTATAGACATATAAATGATATAGATGGTATGCATAATATAAATGAAATACATGATATAGGGCCTACATGATATACATGATACAGATGATATATTTGATACAGAGGATATATATGATATAGATGATATAGATATTAAATATGCTATAGATATAATAGATTAAAAACATGTAATCTCCGTTACAGAAGGTACCCAAACAAACACTCCTAGTTCTTAAATATTCAAAGCAGTCGAAATGAAACAAACAACGACATCTGTATTAAAAGACATCACTAACAAAACCACTGGGCTCGGTAAAAGAAACGGTTAGTGACATAAGTTGTAATATCTTTTATGATAAGATAATCAATGAGACCAACTATAGTTGTAATGTAGGTGGTGCAATGTTTGGAGTTAGGATTTGTTTTATAGATAGCCACAGTTTGGATGATACATTTTACTTATCATCACAAGTATATTTAAAATCATTAAAGCAAATTTAAAAAGAGAATTGCTAACTTGAAAAGACAATGTAAATTAAAAGTCATACTCGGTTAAAAATGCTTGAAGTAATTAGTCATTGTAATATATATGGTTGCAGTACATCTCTTGTATTTTAATTTCCTAATTAGGTGTGTCAAGTCCAGAGCACCAGGAACCACCTCACAAAAAGAGAAACAGGGGTGTCAAGAAATCTGATGCTAAGGTGAATATGAGAAAGTTGATTGGTTTAGCATATATTATCTGTAGCATCTTACTTCATTTTGTTTCATAACAAAAGGAAGATGTTTCTAACTCCAAATGATTTCATATTTTATTTAAATAATTAGTTATGAAGGTTATTCCAAGAACCAAATAATTAAAATTTAATTCGTCAATGAAAACATACGAGAAGACAGGGTGCAATTAGAAATACAAATAGAAATATTGCATTGGATTATTTGACATAATGGCATCTTTCTAAACATATCGTGTGAAATATGGTCATATTGATTCAATCAAATTTCTTATTATTTTACCTTACAGGTAGATAACTTTACTCCTGCAGGAGTCATTGAAAAACAGCTAGAGCCTACATTTGATTTATCGTTTGGTACGTTGGATTTAGTTTTCACATGTTTAGTTTTATTACAAATACCAACGTTACAATGTGTAATCTGCTGAAGACAGCCCCCTGCTTTAGTAGTAGCCATTGTAAGTTAGATATACTTCAAACTTATCGTTTAAATACTTTATACAATAACTAAGCAAACTATGCTTTAAAAAATGTAATGAATGTCATTTCATATTTTGTTTATTTTATAAATTTGACTGGTTATCTTCCAATAAAGCAAATATATGCATAGTGCTTTTGATTAAGGTCAACCCTTTTCAACCGCTTGCATCGAAAAACACAACTATGCTATTAATTTTAGGTTCAGGGAATGATAAAATCGACCTACACAAGAATACATCATGTAAAAAAAACCCAGACCACAAGGACTTTATTCCCCTGGAACAATTTGGAGTCAGACATTTACCGGAAGGATACGGGAATCAAGGCTTGCTTCGTCTGGTGGAAGCCTTGTCCAAGTTGATTGTGTTAATTAGAGTAGATACCTGTAGTTCTTTAAGACCCAAGTTTTTCCCAGATACTGAACATAAATATTTACATTTTGTAGGAACTACCACTGGTTCAGGTAAAATCAGATTTGCAGAGACAAAAACAGGCACTGTTTCTAGACATTGTCTTTGCGATTTATGTTCAGAATCCAAAACTCCAGAAACCAATTGGGGTGAAATAAAAATTATCACCGCTGCTCATGTTGTTTTCAACAACGAAGAAGCGAAACAAACAACCTGCAGCTTTGAAATATTTGGAACAAAGGTGGTGACTAAAGGGGGAAGAGCTACAGTTGATGTTAAATCTGATCGATGCGAATTGATTTGCTACACACACGATTTGAGTATTATATCGAAACTCATTAAAGCGATTTTTTATTTCACCGAGCTTCACAGTAAGATAAACAAAATGTATAAGTCTTTGTCTGAAAAAAATCTCGCTATTCTGGTATCCCACCCACACGGTTACCCCAAGTATGTGACCGTGGGGAAGTGGATTAAACGGCAAGTAAAACAACGCTGCAACAGAACGGCCTACACCAAGTACACGTACACAACCTGTACGTGTCCGGGTAGCTCAGGGGCGCCTGTTTACATTTTGGGGAAAGAAAAAGTTTGGACGACACACCCTCACAGTGGTTCTTGTGATGGCCACAACTTCAGTGGTTTTGAGTGGGAGAACTTTTATCCTGGACATTTGTCTCCATCGGATGTGACAGAGCAGGTCTCAGAGAAACACCTCGAGTAAAGAATGTATTAGGTGTTCTCACATAATTTTAACTTTCAGCAGTAGAAAGATATACCCAAAACAATGACTGCATATTTCCATTTAAAAAAAAAATTACTTAATGCTTTATGTCAGCAGTATTACATTATTTAACAAGCTATTTTATATACAATTTTGTTGATTATTAAATATTGATGTGCTTTGTTTAGCATAATTATCAGCTTTCATTATTGTTTTTATACTGTGTAATCTAATAATTATAACATAATTGTAACATTATGTAAACGTGCTATAACACATGTAGTAGTGCTATTAGATGTTACATAAAATTTAGTAAACAAAATACGTAATCAAACACTTGTACTGTTCTATAAGTTGTAGCTCATGTTGTCTTTATACTCTAATACACACAGTCATATAAACTGATACAAACACCAAACAACAACACACACATATATGCCTTATAGAAGCTTTGGTGGCAAATGAAATAAAAATCTGTAAACAAAGAAAAACGTTTTTTAGTTATTTTGTTTTAACTTTGAAGAATAAGATAACATATTCAAATTTATGAAATTGATTACGAACACATTTGAAAATATTAGACTCCCTTATATTAAATAGTTTTTAAAAATTTAATCTAAGAACCTCTAAATGCCCCAAAACGCTTTCAAATTTTTACTCTTTGGAACAGTGTTGTCTAAACTTCGCTCCGCTGACGGTTCTTGTGAGGTCAATGATGCCACTCAGGCCTATGGGTGTCAAGAAAAAGAGTCTGGACCTACTGCCGACTACATTATCCATTTATATACCTCGGCCAGATGAACTCTACTTCATCTATTCCACTGACTGTTTAATCTGCGATAAAATTTGTTTTTACTTTCTTCGTGGAGGTAGTATTGTGAACACGTTATTGATACAGTCTATCTTGCAGTTAATGCGTACTATTGTGTGTTATGGTGACACGAAGGTACGTAAATGTGCTACATTTTCTATAGAGCATATCTTTTGGGGACAGTTGGAGAGACTAGCCCAGGAAAGAGACTCCTGGTAAGCTCTTATCAGCTGCATATGTCCCAGTAGGGACGACAGGCAAACCTTACCTAACCTATATCTTTTGTGTGCTAGAAAGTGTGTCAGAGACCCAAGACCAGCTCTGTAACAGTACATTCTTCACATTTAAAGACGTATTACTTTCTTGAAATAACGTGCACAAAGGCCTGCAAATTACGAATTGTCGATTTTCATGTCTCTCATGCTACTTTAATTAAATTTTAAAAAGTTTATACAAGCATGTAGTTGATATTATTGTAGTATAAGGTTTTAATACATTACTAAGGCCTACCTACTTTGTGTCTTTTTACAGTAATATGTATCTGGTACTGGACTGAGTTTAATTAAATTCAAATGCATATCTAGTAATTAGTCTACTAAGTGTATGTAGCCTAGTAGTAGAATCTAGATCATACCAGCCAACAACAAATAACCACATTATTATTATTTGTTTAATGATTAGGCTAATTTTTTTTGTTAAATCCACTGTTTATAAAAGAAACAAATCAAGCTAAAAACATTATAAGTGAGATGGTTTAGAATAATAACAATGGACCCAGTCTACAATTGATGCAATTGCAGGTCTACAAAGGGCCTACAGTCTAGTAGTTTACAGTAGGCACCTAGTGTGTAGCTAGTATACTAGTGTGTAGCTGTACAGATTCTTGGATGTAAAAAGGGATGGTACTAACTAATCTGCCTTAATGCTTTCCCCTGTGCTATAAATGACGTAACATGACATCGAGGTGAGAAATGTTGAGGGGAGAGAACTGGGACTTTCCCTTTGTTCTCCCTGCTGGGCCCCGAGGGTCATACATTATATAAGAGATACTATCTCAGTGGGGCTGGGTATCACGGAGGTGAGAAATTTTCAGGGGAGGGCAGTGGTACTGACTCCTCTTTGGTTTTATTGTGGGCTAGAAAAAGGTGGGGGCTGGCCATCATGAGGGTTGAACATTAGTATTAATGTGTCTGATCACTTCCCTCCTGGATTATAAGGGTCTAAAATTGTATAACATGCTACCCAGATTGGCTGAGATCTAAGAACAGCAGTGGTTATTACCCATGAATTATAATATTAGCCGTTGTAGTGTGGGTTTTGTGGGAGTTAAGTGGTCTCACGTTTGCTACAGTAGTGTCGTTGTACTAGATCTATTGCTACTTCATCTTTTACTAAACAGAGAATCTAGAATCTACACCAGGGGTCTCCAGACTTTTCAGTCAGAGGGCCGCATCAACTATCAAATTTTAGTTCAAGGGCCAGTTTCTTCCAGGCATGTCTTTGATTTTTCTGGGCAAAGTTCCTCAGCCATCACCAACAAAGGTTTATTCCGTGGACAAAAAGATCTCGCGGGCCGCATCTAGCCCGCGGGCCGTAGTTTGGAGACCACTGATCTACACTAATCAGATCTAGATAACCTATAATATTATAAATATATAACTGCATTTGATCAGTTTCGTCTACTTAAACTCTAAACGCAAACAGTATTACTAACAGTATTTTTATTTAGAATTTTTTTTTTTAAAGAAAATGTAATTACATTTTGCAACATTTTTTAATGCCAGCAAAGTCAGTTTTAAAATGTAGCTGTCGCTATGTTGTGGAGCAAGCAAACATTCTTAACAAACATATGTAAAAGTGGCTATCTGTGGTCGCCATTTTATCTTAATTGCTAGCTGATTCAAGAAAAATAAACAATGGTGTAATCCAACCCCTCCGTTGTATTGTTTTGGCTTGACATGAGGCGGCGCCTTTAAAAAAAAAAATCACATTTCCCTATATCGATACTCACCATTCGAGTGATAGTGCCTGGTACACCAAGAAAGGGGGATAACTGAATATTTTGTCTTTTAAATATTCCAGGGTTTAAATAGAACGACTTTCTATTGAATTTTCAATTAAAGTCTCATTTCAAACCTAGCAGTTTCACGGGGCAGGCGCAGTAGAGTTCGCCTGCTTGACCTCAGCATATGAAGGGATAGTGAGGTCTGAACTATGCCCAGCCCCCTTTACTTTTCCTAACGTAAGTTAGGTACTCATCAGAGCTAAGTGTACTCTAGAACATCCTACGAACCCGATCCTATGATCCGAGCTTGAGACTTACGGATAACCAGTCGAGCGCTTAACCATTCGATCAT